>NC_026148.1:9869059-9896237 GCF_000512975.1 Sesamum indicum | reverse complement strand
ATTAGCACACAAAGAAGAAAGCAAACAACTTTTTAAATTCATAAACACAATCTAAGGAAACAATCTTTTCATCGTATCCAATAATGAAGTGGATCTCTGAATTTAACATGTGCTACCCTTCTCTAAATTTCGATTAGTATAGATGCATTTTTCTTTTTTTTACATTTTACAGCTTTTTCCTCTCATTTTATTTTGGTTGAGATGTGGTGGTTCATAGTTAATTCTCTTCTCACTCTTCAGGGTTTGCCAACAACTTTAAGCTCCAATACTTCAAGCTACATATTGTTTAATCAGTGTATATCTAGAGTTATCTGAGATTATTTGTCATTCATGGTGGATAACAACATCATCCACATGGAGGCTAGTAAATGTATACTTGCCTCCATTAGAAATCTGATCCTTGGGCTACTTCAGTTTCATTTCCAAATAAATTCTTATTTTCCAAAAGAGTGATTAAACCCATGAAGCCAGTTGAGACTCATTTGATGATGTATGCTCGGAGCAGTTACGGTAGCAACTATAGTTTATGTATGTAGCCAAAGAAACTAGATATTCTTCGTTCACCACTTTTTCTTAATGGAATAAAATAATGTGTATAAGATACTAAAATCAGAAGGAAATTTCCCTATGCAAAGTTACCGTGGTGATTAAAATGCAACATAGTTATGCATTTCCTCCTGATGAGTGAGTGTTGGTGTCAGTGTTTTTCACTTCATTAGCATCATGTTCAAATTCTCCACTCAATTAAGGACACCACCATGTCCCATTATTAAGTAATCCACCCAGTTTTCTAAGACGCATGAGCACATTTAATTTTCTGAGATACATGAAATGGTGTCAGATAAATACAATAAGCATGCCAACAAGATATAGATGAAGAGGTTAAAATACCTATAATTAGTAAGAGGAACAAAGTCAGCAAGCTTCCCACATCCTGATTCATCCTCAAGACCCTGCGTGTCGAGAGCAGCTCTCCAAACTTCTCCATCATTCCATACAACAGCATCTATAATAGGTCCTTTATCATCATAGCTCTGAAAGATATGACCATGATTAAAATTAAAACAGGTGAAATAATCTTGATTGAAGACAAAGATTGTAACAGGAAAACAATCTAGTATGAAAGAACATTACCTCAGCCTGCTTGCGCAGAAAGTCAACTCTACTTTGGAGATCTTCTCGTTTCCTTTTCAAGATTGTGTCATCAACCTTTGTGTGTTTCTACAAGTTGCATAATGGATCAGTAAAAAGCAAAATAAATTTTATAGAGAATCATTACGTTGGACGAAAACAAAATGTAGGTGCACATGCACATTAACTTTTAATAGTTTCATCATT
This sequence comes from Sesamum indicum, assembly GCF_000512975.1. Classification (NCBI taxonomy): domain Eukaryota; kingdom Viridiplantae; phylum Streptophyta; class Magnoliopsida; order Lamiales; family Pedaliaceae; genus Sesamum; species Sesamum indicum. The sequence goes on along the minus strand of NC_026148.1, from coordinate 9,894,899 downwards.
TCTGGCACTTACATTATTTCTGACAGAACTTCATTACACTTGCAGTAGAAATTATTGATTAGAGATTAATTTGACTAATAAAAGTATAAAACCAGAAAGTTGCATATAGATTAGCTTTACATTCTCATCTGTAAATCATCTCTTTCCCGTGCAACCCATCGCTCTTCTCCCATCCCCAGACTATAAATACAGGGACAGGAAGGAGAAATCAAGAAAAGAAAACTCAATCTGCATGCATAATGCCCTCTCTCAAATCATTGTAACCATAATAATGCATGTTCAGGCTATAAATCTCAACTAAACATAAAAAAAGAAGGTCGAAATCGTAACTGCTTTGACCATAACCAAAAATTGACACCAACAACTTAATTGACCATGCCTAGTGTCTAGCAATTAAATGCCGGTGGACACAAGTGAAATCTCCAAATTCTACTTGCTGAAAGAAAAGGACTCATGAAGCTACTAAGGTGTGAAAGGCAAAACTATAAACTAGATAACTGAAAAAAAAAGCGTAACCTTTGGAAGTGCAGATAGAAGTAACAGAAACTTTTCTGCCCATTATTGGGCTGTATTCTGGAAATGTCTTCACCATAGGGCAAACCATTAACACTAAGACCAGGGTATTAATACCTTGTCAAATTCATCAAGTTGCTTTACAGCTTCAGCTATTGCTTCCTGATTTTTTTCATCCCACTTTTTCTTTCTCTCTTTCTGAAGAAAGCAGAAAGCAAAATAAGGGGAAATATAGAAAAAAGAATATTAAGTCAAACTCTTGGTCCATTTTGGAATTTTCACCAATAATCATAAGGGCTACCTTCAACCTATCTGTCAGAGTATTCGTGAAAAGCTCATAAACCAATTTACATCCGACATGCCATTCTCCTAATGGATTTTTCCATGACGAATTTACAACCAAAGAATTCCCTGATAAATGTTGCAAGTCCAGACAAAATAATTAAAAAAAAAAAAAAGGAAAATTGTCAGATGAATTTCCAGATCCAGCTTTTAAAGTCCAGGTAATGCCGAAACAAAGCTATATGTGCATCAAGAAAACACACCAGAAGTCCCACGGATGCACCCCTTATCATCTGCCTTCACAATGGTTGATGTATCAATATCTCCACTTCCAGTACTACCAAAGAATAAATCCAGAAAAATTACAATAGTTAGATAAATCTTTTGGATATTACTGAGAATTACATTAAGCAAGCACAAAGTCCCCAACACCAATCCCCACCCTTCCCCCTCCCACTACCCACCCCCCGGGAAATCAGACATGGAAATTACTATACATGCAAGAAGCATGAAAAGCCTATTGATTACATGCCATAAACACTAACACGCACAAGTCATAAAAAAAAAGCGAACTAATCAACTACATAACATTCGCACAAGACTCTTCGGAATTTGAAAAACTTCAATCTTTCCTATCCCCTCCCACAGTTCTCACCTATAGCTTCGTAATCATCACAAAGTTTCATTCACATACCAATCAATAACATCTAAAATTTTCGGCTTTCCTTCTGAAGTCACTTTCAGTCCCGCAGCTGCCGGGTCCACACCAGAATCTAATAAGTAGCATCAACAAGACACAAAGTAAACAAACAACTAAAACCAGTCATCGACAACCAAAATAAGTAAAATCATTACGAGAAACAATATTCAAGAACAGACCGAAAATGGCAATAACAACGCCGCGGCCGTCGTACTCGGGGTGCGCCTCAACGAACCGGTCGGCAGCGATCTCTTTCTTCGGCATGAGTGAAGCTAAAAACGTCGATTCGTTCAGCTTGAAATTACGCAAAGCTCCATTGTCCTCGCCAGACGGCATGGCCCTAGTTCTGAAACTATTACTAGTGTAGAAACGCTTAGAGACGGTGTCAGTGTATTTTCTCTCTCTAGCTGTTCTGGGGGGCTTGAGTGCAGTGATGAAGAGAGGCAGAGAGAGAAACGACAAGCGACAGTGGTGTGATTGGAAATTGATGACATTATAGTTACTATTATATACTGGGCTATGCATTGGGTGTAATGATTAGATAATTAATCGATTGTGCAGGGGTGTTTTGGGTACTTTAAGCGGGATGGGGATCCCAGCGTGGTGGCGGGAGGGAAGAGATTAGTAAGGGGGTTGTGGTGAGGATGGTTGTGCTGGCGGAGCTCTCTATGTTGATTGGTAAGAATTACCTTACCTATCCTTGCATGGAAATGTATTGACTAATTTGACCCACGTCTTGCGTATAGGAAATTGGGACCAGTTAAGGGCGAAGCCTGGCCCATTACAAAAAAGGAAAATTTATACTACCTACCCTTGAAATTTGATATAATTAAATATCAATATTATATAATTTAAAAAATTATATTTAATAATTCTAATATAGTTTTTTTATTTATCAGAATTTATCAAATTTAATAATATTAACAAAACAATTTAATAAAACTTCTATATATTTTCAATTGACTTGTAAGTGACTTATTGCAATCCAAACAGAAATTTTTCTGACCAAACTATCATTATACATCTTCACATGCAAATAAATTTGGGAAGGTATATTTCACCCTTATAACGGTAGTTTAATAAAAAATAATTTATTTGGCATGCAATAAGTCAATATTAAATCCATCAAGGGTAAATACGATTGCCATTCAAGTTTTTTACTAATATCAACAAATTCGATAGATTTTGACTAACGAATGAGTGTATCTATTATATGAAAATAACGTTTAGGGTATTAAATATACTTTTTCAAATCACATAAATTTTACAAGTAATTACATTAAATTTCAAAAAAAAATATTGTAGTTGTCCCTATTAAGAAAATAGCATATACATTCTGTATCGGCATTTAAATAGTTCAAGTTACTCATGAAATTGAAAACTTATATATGTAATTTCTTTCAACATCATGATATCATATGGTTTTGAAATTATCAAAGTATAATCATTTTATTTATGTTTTTTAAACTAAACGTACTAACTGAAAACTTATTGATGATTTATTAATGCTAAATCAATTATTACCGAGTAATATTTGTGCTTCGACCTTCCCATATGTAGGAAATCAGCCTTGTCCCAATTGAAATGAAATTAAAGATCGATGCTAAATATGGGAAATTTGTTGGAAAAAGTTCAGAAGTAAAAGGTAAGAACAAAAGAGTGAGCAGAGGGACGTAAAACCCCCACCAAAAGACAGATGCTAATAATAGCAGTGGAAGGGAAAATGTTCTCACCAGTTTCGTCTTGTAGCAACACTACCTGAAGTAGATTACTTCATTGCAGCATTGCTCTTATCGATTCTTTGTACTTGCCATACATGATATTTGTTAAATCTCTAATTAAATATTAAAAATTTGATATTCCTAATATAATAGTGAATGTATCTTAACAAGTTTGGAACGCAAACCAGATCTTACTTTTCTGTCGCGAGTTTTTCACATTTATACTTGTTGTAGTTCCTTCCCATAGCTCTGCTAACTCCTTTTTCATCCAAGAGAGGATGACTAATGGTTCTGATTCAATATCCGTTGAAATCAACTTTGTATATGATTGAAATGCACAAGCCACCGCAGCATTTCTCTCACCCCAACCCAAAATTTTGGAATTGTTTCGATATAAACATAATCTAGGACCGGTAGTGCAACTTAAATATTTACCAATTTATATCAAAAAACATAGGTTCAAATAGGCAGAGGATATCCCGTGATCATGTGACGACTGCAAAACATCCCTGTATTATCGATCTTGATGCCAAACTAAAAGTACGCATACTGCAAACAAGAGCTGACACCTCAACAACAGCCATTACCCCTACTATTAGCACTTCCATTGGCAAACAAGGCCCAAAGCTTATCAGAATAAAGCAGAAAGCACAAACATTGACTTGCACCCAGGATGGATCACAGGAATCATACTGTGTATCATTTATACAAGTCAAATTAGATGAATAGAGCTATAATTTAATGCAAAGCAAGAAAAAGATTGTGGCATAATTCAGTCCAACAGATGATAAAACAGATTGAAGCTAAATGTAATTGTGTTCTGATCAATTCTCATAAAATTCAGATTCAAAAATTTCACTCTAAAAGCTGAAAGGCAAAAATAGACAGTGACACACTTCATTTCTTCTTTTCACCACCTCCAGCAGCCCTGTGTAAATCCCAAAATCCAATTAGTGATACATAAGAAGAACAAAGTTATATTTAGCTCATATGCACATTAAAGGAGATAGTAACAAAATGCAGACAAGAAAGAATAAGATCAGAATAAAGAAAGACGAAAAGTTTCCAGCATCATCAACAGAGAACAAAGAAAAAGTGAATGATTAATCACCTCATCTTCCTGAGTGCACCGGCCATCTCCTCTCTCTTCCTCTTCGCCCTCTTATGGGTGCCCAATTTTCTCTTGGCCACCTTCAAGGCACGCTTGTCCTTGCCAACTTTAAGAAGTTCTGTGATCCTCTTCTCATAAGGTGCAAATCCAGCAACTTCTCTGATGAGGCTCCTTGCGAAATGCACTCTCTTGCTTGTTTTCTGCCATAGTTGACATGACAGATTATGAGGGTTACATAAAGAATTACAAAGATAAGCAGGAAAAGGAAAGAATGAAATATTGCGTACATGTGGACAACAGACATTTAAACATTATCATAAAATCTTGGCATCCACAATTATTCTTGCCTCAGATAAAACTAACAATCATTAACTAATAACTAAGGAACCCTCTACAACCACTATTCCTTACAAGACTTGAACTATCAGAATCAGGTCGCAGCATTTACGTTCATTTATCAAGCTCAGCCAATGGAATTGGAATAAATCTGATTTCAAATTCAAATGGGCACATCCAATTCCACTTTTTAAAGCTCCTATCGCTTGATACAGAATACTACGTAACTATACTTGACATAGTCATACTACCAGATGAACATACAATATCAAGAAATAAAGAACCCACGATTCAACTGGCCAAAAGATGAGTAACAATGTTTCAGTCTTGTTATGTCTACTACAACAAATAAATAAAAAAGGCGCCACAAACTCAAGCACTACATCCAAAGATTCATAGGTTAAAACAAACTAAAACTAAATGACCTGAGTATAATCAAAAACGAAAAAGAGAACATAATCCATCAAATCGAACAGGCAAAAGGAATATAACTTACGCCTTTCCTATCTGCAGGACGCGGTGCTAATTCCTTCGGGGTGACAACATGCCCTTTCTTCAACCCCACAAATAGCCCACTGTTCGGCTGCTTCGGAGCCATTACCTATGCCCAGACAAACAGAATGCAGCTTATTTTCTGCAAATATTATAATGCCATTTGAAATAAGCAAATTAGCTAACAGATAGCTCTACAATTTATACTAACAGAACACGATTATAACAGCGATAGTTTAGAAAACAAAAACCAACATAAGCTTCTGTACTTTTCAGGAACGCATCAAACCCAAAAAAGAATAGGAAAAGGACAACCATACAAACGCCACCTTCTATAAATTCAAAAATTTCTAAGAAAAAAATATTGACGCTTACAACCGTAGTATTCACGTCGGCTGACTATCCCTATGCATGTAAACCAAGGGTGGGCTTACCGTTCCTTCGATCCGTCCACAGTCTGCTGCTAATATCCGAGGCGAAGGGCAAAGAACGAATTAGGGTTTTGGATGAGTAATCGCTTTTATATGAGGTTGGGGTGAGGAGATGATTGCAATATGACGAATTGAGGAAGGGTAAAAATGGGAAATCGTGCACTGTTGTTCACCTATTTGGGCTTAGCTGGCTTGGGCCATCGAACAGTGTGTTCAGACTCCAGAAGGGCCAGGGTCCAGGTTTCAACTTGTTTGGGCCATATTTGTGTATTTTAAGATGTTTTTGCACAATATAAGTTTTGAGTGTATATATATATACACAATTATAATACAAAAATAATAATTTAATAATGAACAGTGAATAATACGTATTAAATTTGACATAAGTATTCATACCTCTATGGTGTTCATTATATGTAGCCTGTAGAGTAGGCAATGATAATGTTAAGAGCTGATATTAAAATTTATAGGCTCCGTTTATTTTGTGAAATGTCATTAATACGTGATAAAATTATAAATAATTAGTATAAATAGAATAAAATTCGGATTTTATTTATTTAGTTGGACATGATAACAAAGGTTTATTTATTAATTTATTGTAGAAAAAATAAGAATAATTGTAACTCGACCCCACCCCAAAGTAGGGTAGAATTGCAAAAATAGCACGAATCATTAGCTGAGCCAACGGCTCATACTACTTTTTTTTGTTTTAAATGCATGACTCATGCATTATTATACTTTTTCAAAAAATTTAGCCGAAATCGTAAGTGGCAGTAACAACTCCAACTTGTTAGTGGGATAAACGACTTCCCACGAAAGACTCAGCCTTAATTTTTTAAAATTTTAATTATTATTTACTTAAAAGATTGATTTAATTAATAATATTAGGATATCTATATTTAGTATTTTTATAATTAAAAGTATTTGATAAGTAAAATATATTTAATATTTTCAATTAAATAAGATTTTAAATTAAAAAAAATAACAACTAATAAATTTGTAAATTTATATTCCAAAAAGAAAAAATGCAATTAAGATTTAGTTTCAATATTTTGCCGTCTGTGACACCGCTTTTGACACATTATTTTGACATGAAGGAGTTTGGCTTTCTTTAATTCTTATTGAGTGCAGATTTGTTGTGGCCAGATCATTTGAAGTTCGATTCATGATATTAATATTTGGATCACGTCCTGATTAAATACAAACTATATGAATTTATAACGAGGTTGACTAGCCACAAGCACGTGCATTGCATCAAATTTGTATCCCAGGAAATACTAAACTCAAGCTCCTTCACATCAAACTAACATGTCTAGAAAGGATCGTAGACAACAAAATAATAAAATTAATATTTTATTATATTTTTTAAATATAATTGGAAATATTAAATATGTTTTATTTATTAATATTTTTTATTAATAATCTTCTTCTAGCTTTTTTCACAGACACGGGAGTTTTCATCTTCCCAACTCCTTACACCAGGGTAAATTTCATTTTTGTTACCTCAATTATATCACTTATTTAGATTTCATCCCTTATATTTTTCTTTCATTAGATTTAGTTTCTCGAATTTATAAATTTTATTATTTTTATCCTTTTTATTATTTATCCGTTAATTTTAACGAATTTGTGAATATATATATATATATATTATATTTTCTGTTATCAAAATGACTCAAACTACAACCTTGGTCGAATGAATAGGCGGTCTCACCACACCACAAAGTACATCAAATGGTGGTGTACTTGGTGAGGCCACCCATTTCTTCATGCAAGGCCATGATTTTGAATCATTTTGACAATGGGAGATGTTTTTCGTTAAATCTAACGGATCGATAATGGAAGAGATCATAATTAATGAAATCTATAAATTTAAGAGACTAAATTTGATGAGGGGAAACATGAGAAATGAAATATGGATAAACGGCATAGCTGAGAAATTAAAAATGATATTTACCTTGACACCACAATAATATACATCAAGAAAATATAAGGTTAAGAATATTGAAAAAAATCTAATTTATTATTTATTTGCTAAATAGTATATGCATATAGACATTATTTCTCTATAAATAAAAAAATGTCCGCATAGCCGTCCACATCGATTGAATTGCAAACCCTATTAAATAAATAATCAAATCGTCATATTTTGCCTTGTATTCTACTTGGTACTATAAAAATCAAGTTACCGTGGTTGTCAAAATAATTTTGAAGTTTCCCACAATTCTAGCATGAGGAAGCTTCTGGAGTAATGGACGCTTGAATTGGGACCCAATAGCAATTGAAATCTCTCCGTGTCCCCGTCCTTTCGGATCATTGCGCGAATCTTTAAAACCCAAATGATAGTATTTTGAGAAAATTATAAATTAAAATTTATTATAATCATAAATATTTTTTTATAAAATTAATTATTATATAACAAATATATTTTGCAATAAAAAATTATTATTAATTTAAAAAAATGTTCATAATTTTTTAAATTATATATAAGTAATTATAATTATAATAAATTTTATAAGAGTACGTTGTAATTTACTCTAATATATATATATTTTAAAATAATACAACGTTGTTTGCGTTCTAATATTTTTTAAAGTTTTGTTTGGTCAACGAATGGTAGCTACTTAGCTTATTAACATGATAATGAAAACATGTATCATGTGATATCTCTATTGACATAATAGCATAATTTATATGAAATAATAATTACAAATATTAGATTTAATTTCAGATAAATCAACAACACGATTTACAATGAAACATTAATGATGTATAATCTATACTTTAATATTTTGATATTTTTTAAAGTTGTGTTGAAATACGTACATGTCATCATTTTTTTTGCAACATTATAATTATATTTCTTAGCTAAATTTTATATACATGATTTTAAAAATATTATACTAATAATTTTTGAGAGATAATTATAATTTTATAAAAAATAAGAGATGTTTGTGTAGTTTTAATATAACCCCTCAATATAACTTACTACCCCGATTATTTTGCTTCAACAACACCACGAGTGGTTAGTTGAGTGGCTGTAGACTTGCAGCCAACTACCCCCCTCCCCATAATTTCCCTGATTTTGTCTTTTAATATTCCTTCAATCAATTAATCTTCTTCTCCAAACAGCTCATACATATTATTGCCAAGGGACAGAACTCCATCACCTGTCCCTTTATTGCTTGTTTCTTGCCCCCAAACAAGCAACAAAGCAGCTGGCCCTGACTGAAAATCAAGAAACTCTCAAGCACCCTGGATTTTCATGTGATTTTAGTGGATCAGTTTTGGATTCTGGTACTTGGGTTCTTTTGTTACTCTTTATGTAGTTGATAAATCAGTGTTTTTTGTTATCTTACCTTGTTTTATCCTATTTCGTTGCTGGTGAAGTTCGGTGTCAGAGTTAGAGTTCTTGGAGAGTGAGCACTGAATGAATTCTGTATTTGTTTGGCTTTTGAGGTTTTGGTTTGTTATTTTATCTGTATTTATGTTGTCGAAGTGGCGAATTTGAAGTATCCGCTTTGGTTTTGTTGCTGTATAAGGAAATCCCATCTCCCATGTTTCCATTTCCTGTCTGAGTTCGCTTGTATCTTCATAGAACCGAGTGATAACACCAGCTTCAGTCCTGCAGCATATGTTTCCTATCATTTGAATTAAGTTTTGGTGTTTGCCTGCATTTTTCTTGGATACTATAGAATTTGGGAATACTTAGAATCAGTTAAAATACATCCTTTTGTTCCTATAATGATGCTCGGATATTAGGCGGCAATGTCAATAATATGTGGGCTTCCCCTTCTCGAATGTGTGTACTGCCTAGCATGTGCTAGATGGGCGTGGAAACGGTGTTTGCACACCGCGGGCCACGATAGTGAGACATGGGGCCTTGCCACAGCTGAAGAGTTTGAACCTGTTCCTAGGCTTTGTCGATACATATTAGCCGTCTATGAGGACGATCTAAGAAACCCACTTTGGGAACCTCCTCGAGGATATGGAATTGATCCAGATTGCTTAATTATGAAAAAGAATTACGAGGATACACTGGGACGAGCTCCCCCGTACTTGTTGTATCTTGATCATGACCATGCCGATATAGTTCTTGCCATAAGGGGCCTTAATCTGGCAAAGGAGAGTGACTATGCAGTTTTGCTGGATAACAAGCTGGGGAAAAGGAAATTTGATGGAGGGTATGTCCACAATGGGCTGTTGAAAGCGGCTGGCTGCGTTTTAAATGCAGAGTGCGACATTTTGAAGGAACTGGTTGAGAAATACCCCAATTATACATTGACTTTCACAGGGCATTCCCTAGGGTCAGGTGTGGCAGCATTGTTGACAATGGTGGTGGTGCAGAATCGTGATAGATTGGGGAATATCGACAGGAAGAGGGTAAGGTGCTTTGCTATTGCACCTGCCAGGTGCATGTCACTTAATTTGGCTGTGAGATATGCTGACGTCATCAACTCTATTGTCCTTCAGGCAAGTTGCTAATATAGTTTCTCTGTGCAATTTTGTTTCACTTACAGGTTATAGAAGCATCTATTTACTTTGTATTGGATCTTCCAGAGGCATAAATGGTGACATGAATACCGTATGTTTCCATGCTGAATTTAATGATATTCTTCCATTATATGTGGGCATAATGGTTTGGTTTACATAGCTAGTGGAGCTAGATAATTAGCATGTTTACCAATTGATAAGAGTCATTGTCAAATTCCCAGTCATCCAGTTTTACTTTTATTCCTAACCCCTGTCTGAACGATTGGCAATGGAAAGTAAAACTCGGTGTAGCGAAATTGCCTGATGAGTTTTTATCACCTGTTACGAATTGTCATGAATCTTAAAGATAAAGAATACTACAACTATGCTTCAAATAGGCCTTCTGTTATCTGAATGTCTTCTATCAGACTTTTCTATGTGGTTCTAACGTTTCTGAGACAAAGGAAATAAAATGACAATAGCATTCTCCTCTTTAGTCTTGTTTTGCATATTCTCATTTAATGGTTGTCATTTTCATATTAGAGGCCTTTTGAGCTTTGAGCATCTTATGATCCGAGCCATATATTGCTTTTAGTTGGGAAACTGCAAAGCATTTTTCTTGCTGGCTTCCTCAATTTATCTGCTGTCATATATGTCATGGCATGGAAACTTTGAGATGTTAGAGAGTCTAGAAAAATAAAGGTGAAAGTTCTATTAAAGGAAGAACAAGCTTTACTTTCAGTCATATGCAAGGTAGCAAGTTGATCTTGTTCTTGGGATTCTTGGACTTCAATTGATCTGAGAGTCAGATGCTGAATTCAGATGATAGTGATAACGATGACGTTCCATGTGGTGTTTGTTGTTACTGTATGTTAAGCGGCGATAGTTTCACATAGCAAAAATAGGTGAAGAGAAATCAATTTTGTTCATTATTTTTTCTCATCTCGTCGTATATGGATACGTTGGACCTCCTTGCTTCATAAGAAACATTCACATGAAAACATGCTCTACAGGCCCAAAATTTTTAGATTTAACAGGACATGTTCTTTACTGAAACAGGACGATTTTTTGCCTCGAACAGCCACCCCGCTGGAGGACATATTCAAGTCTCTTTTCTGGTAAAAAAAATTGTTACTTGTATTTCAATGTACACCTATTTTCTTGCAATGTAATGGACTTTTTCTGTTTACACAATACACATTTACCTTCTGGACAGTCTGCCATGTTTATTATGCCTGAGGTGTATGAGAGATACATGCATACCAGAGGAGAAAATGCTGAAAGATCCAAGAAGGTTATATGCACCTGGTCGCCTTTATCACATTGTCGAGCGTAAACCTTTCAGGTAAATGAAGAATATTCATTGCCCTTTTGCATGGTTATACAAATGTAGCTCGGGCTCAAATGCTCCTTTTAAGTTAGAATTACTGGGAGCAAGTTTATGATTCCCTTAAATGGCATAGTCAAACATTTATCCATCAATTCCCCAAGAATGTTATACTTGGTAGGAATTGAGGGACTCTAACTGTGCCTCTGTTCATTCATACGGCCACAGTAAGACTTTCTGATGGTCATAGCTAAAAATTAAGGTTATGCGAGTTTACCTTGTATAACGGAAAAAACAGGTTCTTGTTTATATTAATGATTGATCATCCCATAATTACGATATCCCTTTTTTTGGCTATAGATGTGGAAGATTTCCTCCAGTTGTGAAGACAGCAGTGCCGGTGGATGGAAGATTTGAGCATATAGTTCTCTCATGTAATGCCACTTCTGATCACGCCATCATTTGGATAGAGAGAGAAGCTGAAAGGGCTCTGGAAGTAAGTCGTCTTGCCTCCATTTCAACAGTTGTAGTCTTGTCTGCTGAAACATTACTAGCCGAAACTTGTTATTTTAGTCGCTACATTAAAAAGATGATCCTTATGAAAATACAGCTGATGAGAGAGAGAGATCACACATTGGAAATTCCAGCACAACAGAGGATGGAGAGACAGGAGACATTAGAAAAAGAGCACAGCAAGGAGTACAAGGCTGCTCTACGCAGAGCCGTTTCTTTGGCTGTTCCCCATGCGTTTTCACCATCACAGTATGGAACGTTTGATGAAAAAGATGACGAAGATTCCCAGCAGTCAGCAGGTGATTGTTCAACAGGATCATCAGCAAAGAGCAAGAGTGTAGAAAGTTGGGATGAACTCATCGAGCGCCTTTTTGAGAGGGACGAGTCCGGCAACATGGTGCTGGAAAAACCACTCATTGTTGACTGATAGCTGTAATGTATCACACCCAACCAGAACATTATTCTTTCATTCAATTGTGCTGTGTTTGTAGTCTTTCTTCTTATTATATCAGTGTTCAGAACTACATGTATGGATAGAGCATTATAGATACCATAATCAAGCATATTCAAGTCCTAGGGACAAATAAGTAGGATAATAGAAATTATTTGGTGATTGTAGATGAATGTGAAGTTCTCATATATTTAAATAATATGATGATTTTGGAATTTAAAGCACTTGTTATGGATATAGCAGCATAGAATCTGTATTTACATAATCAATTATTTAATTCTTGAGTAATGATTTCGTATTCTATTAGCGCATGGATGTTTATTTATTTATTGATTAATTATTAAACACAAAAAGTTAAATCAATTTTTTTAAAAAAAATTATTTCAAAATTATTTTTATGTTTATTTTTTTCATAATTAATTATGCAAGCGTTCAACTGCAAGCCTAAGAATTTTATATTTTCTTGGAAAGGAAATAAGAGTGAATAATGCAATTCCAAATATTTGGTGTGGAAAGAGAAAAAGCAAAAGAAGTTTTGTGAACTGAAATGCAAAGAATGAAAGTGAAAGGATCCAATTGCAAATACCGACACCAGGTTCCACTCTGTCCCTGTCTGTCTCAAATTAATTGACTAAATTACCCTTTTTGCAATTTCAAAGATGGGAGAGCCATTGGAGAGACGCGCCCCAGAGGGTACATTTTGAAAACCAAAAATAAAATACCTAACGGCTACTTTCTTCCATTATCGTAGTTCATACTTCTCTCATCTCCGCTCTCCCTCTAACAGTGCAGACAGAGAAATTTATCTAGAATTTTTTTCATACCTCCTGTAATGGCAGAAACCAACAACGTAAAACCGAATCGGTGCTTCAACCCCGCTAGAAAAGTGCGAATAATTGGGAAAATCAGGGGTTTTACAGACAAGGAATCTGAATCCGAGAGCAAAGATTCAAAGCCATGGATCACTGTCAAAAAACCGCAAGAGGATGGCTCATCTGAGAAATATGCAGTCTTTCTAGATGCTCAATCGACCAGGTATTTTTTTTTCTTTTGTTTTATCATTTGATTCTTTGATATATGAAGAATTTTGGTTAACTTGTTTTGGAGGTACTTTTTGGGAATTTTCATTTAGTTTTCTGCTCGGTTTCTTGGGATGAAGGTCCGAACTTTCTTGATCTATATGAAATTAGTCTGAACTTTTTTTATTGATGTTAAGGGAATACTGAGCTTAATCAGGTATTTCGTCCTTTAAGTTGGAAATTGAATTCTATGATAGTGATTGCATCCCAACTTGGTTTAGAAAGGAAATTAGTCAGAATAATAGTTGATTGGAGTTATGGGTTTTTTCTATTATTTATTTAAGGGATTTTAAAGATGGTCTTCAGTGCCTTGAGCCTTATAAAGACTTTGTGTGTGAATAGGAATAAGCGTCTGCTTTAATAGTAATTTCTGAATTGTCCATATGGCTTTAATTGTAAATTTTATTAGTATACTGAATAGAATCTCTTTTGGGCGGTCTTCTGTTTTTTTCCGGTCATTTAATTGTTAGCATCTTTAAGTATGTGGGGAAATAATACTCAAGTGTTTAATTGGATGGAGCTGGATTATTGATTTTTGAGCATGAAATGAGTCTGATTTTTTGGTTTGCGGCCATGTATTAGTCGAAAGGATGGGTATGAGCTCGATTATTGCTCTGAACAAGATGAAGAAATTGGTGAAATATACTCAAGAGAGATAAAACCCCTGGTCTCGGACATCTTTGATGGCCGAAATGCATCAGTCATTGCTTTTGGGGCAAGGGGAAGTGGCAAAACATACACCATCCAGGTTTTCTTCTTTTCATCTATGCAAAAGGCACTTCTGTCGTTACTAGTGAAGTATATGTGCGCTTGACCTCCTACCCATTGTAGGGATCTCTTGAGAAACCAGGTTTGGCAGTCTTGGCAATGTCTGAAATCCTTTCAAAAGCAAGAGAATTACAGAAGTCAGTTTCGGTGTCCCTCTATGAACTATCACATGATCAGGCATACGATCTGTTGAATCCTAGGCATCCCGCTGTCCAAGTACTGGAAGATGCTAATGGCAAAATCAACCTCAAAGGACTTTCTCAGGTAAGAAAATATGATTATATTTCCCCAAACAAATAGGATTTTCTGAAGTAAAAGCATATGCCTTTTTCATCTGCCTTTATTACTCATGTTGGTTCTCTGTAATGTCTTTCATAGGTCTCTGTGAAATCTATCTCGGAATTTCATAATATATACTTTAGTCAGGGTAATTTACAGAATAGTCAAAAGGTACAAACGCATCAACCACGCAGCCACAGGGGCTTGATGGTGCATATATCATCTGAAGAAGACTCACTAAAGACCAAGCTGGTGAACAAGATTAATTTTGTTGATTTAGCAGGTTTTTAACTCGTGAAATCTTCATCTTCATCTCCATTTGATAATTATACCCATACTTCTAATGACTTAAATAATTGTTTACTTAATTTTGTCTTCAATGTAATCTTATAGGCTACGAGGACCCCAAAAAAAGTAGCAGAGATGGAATCACACCTGCTGAGAGTAATTGGATAAATAAGTCACTTTATGCAATACTAAATGTTGTTAGTGCCATTAACGCGAGTGAGATTCGAGTGCCATATCGGGAAAGTAAACTCACTCGAATCTTACAAGACTCCCTTGCTGGCTCAAGTCATGTATTGCTTGTCACTTGCTTGGTATGACTTTTCGGAATTTTACTAGTTGTATTTGTATCAATCATTTGTTTAGCCATCTTAAGTTCTTTATAACCTAAAAGTTGTATTAATTCTTTCTTAATTTTCTGCTGGATGCAGAATCCTGTCTTTTGCCAAGACTCTCTTAGCTCAATAAGTTTGGTTTCTCGGTCATGTCGAAGCACAAGGCAAGTATTGACAGACTCCACTAATAGAATTAGTAGTTTAGCAAAAGCGAAGGTGTCTTCGTCATTGAAAAGTGGGAAAACAATGTCTACTTCCTTGAGTGTGAAAAAGCAGGTTGGTCGCAGTCAACTCTCTTCGGCCAATCAGGCTAGTTCCATCTTGAAGGGAAGGTAAAACTACTTTCATCTTACATTTTCATCTGAGGTAGAAGGAAATTAAGTTGGAGTTTCTATTGATATTTGTCTACCTTTTTTCTTCAAGGAAACTCTTCGGTGAAGAAAAAGTTGTCACCCCTAAGCAGGTATCCTTTCTAAAATCATCCAATTTATCAAATACATATTATTCCATTTTATCCTCCATATTTCTGTTTTTCATATGTACATATCTGGTTGTGTTATTGTGGAGATGATCATTTGAAGTTTTTCCAGTTTTTATAACTTCCTTTCAGGCTTTTTACCTTTTTTGAGTGACAGAATCCATAGCACATGTTGTAGTAAATTAGATTTTACTGCCTCAAAGAGGCCCACAGTCCATCCAATTAAAGATTCATTAAAAATAAAATGCAGTTGAGATGCCAGTCTGAAGATACTTCAGCCCAGAAGTCCAAAATTCTTCCAAATCTTGCTTTAATTGTTGCACCATTTTCTCTGGAAGAGGTATGCAAGCTCTAAATAAAGTTATCTTGGTGAGTTCTGCATAACTTTCAGCAATATCACTTGATGATGCTGTTATTCTTATTGCAAATACTACAGGTTCCACTGGATAAATCTAATTCACAATGTAGTCCAATGATAGAACCCGCCGAAGATGTTAATTTTGAAGGACCTGGATCTCAATCTTTGTTTGAGTTGCAGAATACTTTGTTGCCAAGTGCTCATAGCGCTGCTACGATGACAGAAATGGTAATTAGTTACAATGTCAATGGCCTGAAAACGAGATGCTTAAATATTACTTTTAATAGAGAATTGTAATTTTATATGTCCGGATATCAATTAGCTTTTGGGACCAAGAGCACTTTCTTTTTTCCCCTCAGGAGGCTTCTCTTCAAAGTGGGATCTATCACCTAAGATCTACTCCGAGTGCTAATTCAGATGCAATATGTGAAGCAAACAATCCTGTACACAAGAAGAACGATGCATCCCCGCCACTAAGTGAAAGAATTAGAGAAATATCTAACAACTTAAAGACATTATGTGCATCAAGTCCATTGACGATTAAGATGCCAGAGGAGGCAACTGCATCATACAGTAGTCAACTATGCTACAACGATATTGTGGAACCAAAAACTCCGGCTATGGAACTTAGCATTGCAAGATGTTGTAGCCCTCCGGGTAATTTCAGCAATCGCGGTTCCGGGGTTAAGGTATATGACAATACTACAACATACTTTATACGACTGAGATTTATGAATGTCTTACTAAATAAGTATTTCCTTGTTATGGCAGCATTCTCTTGTTCGTGAGTATCTCAGCTTTTTGAATTCCGCCAACAAGTAAGTGAAAATACTAAGTGTTTTCCATCTTCATCACCACAGCCTTTTGGTTCAATGTATTTGTAACATGGCTGCCATTTACTTTTAACATTACTTTAGGAAACTGCGAATAAGACGAATAGTTTGCAATTGACAATATGCACAGCCTATAAGTTTAACTTATGAAAATTTGATCACTAGTTTCTTCTGAATATGAGCTCAATTTTTTGCCATTCGATATCTAGGATGTTTCTTTGATATAGGTACAAGTTATTAAATATTTTTCTTGTTTTTATTTTCAGAGAAGAGTTGAAAAGCCTGAAGGTATGTTAATCTTTTCAAGTCACATATTGCTGGCATTTCTGTCAACACAATGGCGTCTCATATCATGCACTTATACAGGGTATTGGAGAGAAGAGAGCTACATATATTCTTGAACTTCGTGAAGGATCTCCTGAACCATTCAAGACTGTAAGGAATTATGTTTTGCAGTACTACTCTTTTTTGGGGCATGGTCATTTCTCAATTTTAATGTTTGGTCTGACATTTAACCAGTCTACTATTTGCTCTACAGCTTGATGATTTGCAGGACATCGGCCTTTCAGCAAAGCAGGTATGTTAATGTGTTTTATGTTTATGCAATGAGGCCTGGCTCAAGTAACAATGGTTTCATTTCCGAAGACTTTTAACAATTATGAGGTCTTTAGGTCAAGCTCCGACAGAGATGTGTGTGTTGTATTTGTTTACAGTTAAAATCTTAGTTTATCCATCCTCCTTGATGTTGAGCTCTGCCTCATGATTATTCGTTATGCTTACTTAGTTATTGATAAGCATTATTGGTAATTGTTGAAACTTGATTCACCGATATAGTTGTTGCTATAGAAAGTTCTTGCTTTACCTGCAGATCAAAGGCATGATGAAACAGGTGGCTGGAGATCTTTTCAATTAGATAACCCAATAGTTCGCCTGGCAACCTGAAGTTGCTACTCATATCCCCCTCCCCCTCTCTGCTTGTTCCCCTCTCGCGCTCTTCCTACTATTTAATTCTTGTTATGGTTGTATGTCCCCCCACCCTACTCCTTGATTCTTGTTATGGTTGTATCTTGACAAGATAACCTGTAATCCTTTGATTAATGTATGTCCATACTGTATCCAAGTTTCTTAACTGCGATTTGCCGATTTGCTATGTCACTATGATGATTCTTGGTTGTATTAAGACCTCGAGAAATGCTATAATTATTACTGGACAATAGGGGAAAATGAAAGGTCAAGTGGCAGGTTAAAATAGTTGGAACCAGAAATCTTAGATAAGGGTGTTGGGTGAAAACCCTCCAATAGTGAGCTCAAATAATAAACCTTCATTTAACTAAACAAAGGATCGTGGTTATGAAAAACCCTTAATATTACAAATCAATGTACAATAGTATTAATAGATACTTACAGATTTACAAAAGACAATAATAGATAAATGAGAACAGAATATCAGGTTCAGATGCCAGATCTGGTGACAGATAGCCCACAGCTATCAAGGCTGGCAATGATACACCGATTGTAAAAATCCAAATTGCATGACTAAGGAACTTGTCCATAGAGGCCACACAAATCACTAAACAGCTACCAAGGCTCAATCACATAGACTCAAATCAACCACTTGGGTTTCCACTTAGGTGATAGTTCACGAAAAATACTTTTAGCAAAATAGGGAAAAAGGATTTTGTTTTTGTCTATCCTTCTCACCAGAAGCAATTGGGAAACAATTATAGGAGGAACCATTGATGACGGTGAAAGAGAAGAACGGCAAAAGGAGAAATTGAGAGGAGAAGACGACGACGAAGATTACAGAGAGCGAAGGGAGATGGAGACGAGGAGGTGAGAGAGTGAGGGAGACTTAGGTTTAGGGTTACAACTGTAGAAGAGGAAAGAATTAATATAACAGTATTCGGGTCGAGTCAATGAGTTAGGCTGAGCCAAAGAGTGGACCAAAGAGGTTAGACCAAAGAGGTGAGTGGGCTGACATCCAAGGGTGTGGGCTTGGGTGGTGTGGGATGGGCCTACCAGTGGGTCATGGGCTACAATTTTACTAATATTTTCCATTTTGGACCAAGACCCAAATGAGGAAACTAAGTCCAAGATCATATATGGCTTTCATCATTGCCAGTTCGTTTGGATAGAACCTGCAGAACATAAGAGAGACACTTGCACACATATATGTTAGAAAGTGAAAAGAACAGTATTGGCAAACCATGTATACTTATTCGGAAATCTCTTAAGTGATTATATTTGCATCTTCTTTATTCTTTTCTTGTTTTGGCTTTTTACAGTCTTTTGTAAAATGCCGTTTTTCTCCACAATTATAACATCTTCGTTTCCTACGTTTTTCATCCCTAGTTCTAGACTTAGACCTACTATGACTTCTATGTTTATATTTAGAATACCTATTTTTGGTTATTCCCCTAACATAATTTACTTCATTTTGAACTTGATTAGATAAATTAGTTTTAAGATCCATTCTTTACTTTTTAAACCATTAATTACAGTATCTAAATTTACATTATCTCTACCATATTTTATAGCAGCTTTTACATCACTATAAGTTTCAGGAATAGCAATTAGAAGAACAATGGGGGAATAATCATTAATATTTTTATCTCCAGTCAACTTAATATCTTGGATCAATTTTATAATATCATCCAATTTTTTCTCAATGTTTTAGACAAATCTAGTTTGTAACGGAAAAATTTTTCAAGTAAAAACAGTTTATTGGGTAAGGAAGTTTCAATATATAATTTCTCTAACTTATTCCACAAATCTTTTGCTAGATCTTGTTTTCCAACTTTTCTTAGAATTGTATCAAAAAAATTTAAAATGATAGAAGAATAAGCATATTCATCATTTTTCAATCTTTTTTCTTCAGAAACATTTTCAGGATATCTACCATCAATGGCTTTAAAATTTTTTTGTTGAATTAAAATCCTTTCGTCTTTTGTTGCCAAATAGAGAAATTAAATTTTTCATTAAAGGGTTGCAGATTATAACCAGCTATGAAAATACAGAAATAACAACAATAAATGTAGCAAGATATTAATGAGGCAGAATAACAATTGAGACAAAATGTCACTGATACAGAATAAAATTAACAGAATAATTTTACAGGGGACTTCAGCTTAACATCAAGTAGATACCTGACAGCCTCAAGGGCTCGACCAAGTGAGGAATAAGCAAGGGATCAGTCTTGGTTGAGGAAAAGAATAAGTACTAAGCAATAAAATAATGCACTAAACAGAAATATAATGCACTGATCGAAAAATATTTCAAGCACTTAGCAAACCCACAAAGCAGTATTTTGTGCACTAAGCAATATGAGAGAAATTATCCACACAACAATATTAAAAATTTGCACACAACGAGAAAACTTCAGAATATCATATTTTGTTAAAAGAAACCAACACTAGGTTAATTTTTTGAACTAAGCAATTTTTTGCACAAAGCGGTTAATATCAGAACTTTAGAAAAATAATTTTAAAAAATATCGCAAATTTCAAAAAATAACCACATAGCTATTTTTTGCATAGAACACATAACAAGATATTTGTAGTAGGATTAAAGTTAGGAAAGTAAGGAACGATCTTACCAGTCACTAGAAGAAAAGAACCCGAAGCTCTGATACCATTGTTGTGTGAAAATCCTCAAGTAGTAAGACAAATAATAAACCATAATTTAACTATTACAGAGGATCATGGGTTATGAAAACTCCTTAATATTACAAATCAATATTATAAAAATATTAACAGATATTTACGGATTTACAGAAGAAAATAATAGATAAATGAGAACAGAAAAATGTTAGGCTCAAAGTCCAGATCTAGTGACGGGTAGCCCACAGCCACCAAGGTCGATAACCACACACTGGTTGCAAAAATCCAAATCGCACCACTAAGGAACTCGTCCGCAAAGGGCCACACAACCACCAAGACTCAATCACATAGACCCAAATTAACCACTTGGATATTCATTTAGGAGATAATTCACAAAGAACACTGTTAGCAAGATAGGAGAAAGGGAAAGAAGGTTTTTGTTTTGTCACCAGAAGCAATTGGGGATTATTTATAGGGACAAGTCATTGATGAGGTGAGATAGAAGAATTGGAAAGGGAGAAATCGAGATGAGAAGAAGGTGGCGAAGATTACAAAGAGTGAAGGGAGTTGGAGATGAGGAGGAGAAAGAGTGAGGATGACTTAGGTTTAGGGTTACAACTACAGAAAAGGGAAGAATAAATATAACAACATTCGGGTCGGATCAACAAGTTGAGTGGAGCCAAATAGTGGACAAAGAGATGAGTAGGCTGCCATCCAAGGGTGTGGCCTTGGGTGGTGTGACTGAGCCTATCAGTGGGTTATGGGCCACAATTTTATGAACAAAGGTCCTAAAAAATTATAGCCAAAGGATGTCTCCAAAATAGTAATAATAATAGTATTAGAAGAGATGAGGAGAGGTACAAACACTTGTTCCTTCTACGTCCACACTCCCATAAGTGTTTGAGAATTTATAGGTGAGATTTCCAACTCACCTTATAATGAGTGGCAAATGGATGTTGAATAGATTGCTAGGAGATGGAGGGGACCACCTAGTAAATGCTGCATATCGAGGTTTACTAGTTTTGTTGATCTATCACATTTAATCGAAGAGAAATTTACGTAACTTTCAACAATAATTTACAGATCCCTGAATTGGTTGCTCACATTATTCTTGAGCAAATTCGATAAACTTGTGAGCTTACAACATGCACCTAACTTGGAGTTAATAACTACATACATATTATGAAGGATAACTTGGTATGGAGCAGATTGAGTAGTTTGTTGGTTAGTCTTGCTATAGATTGATAAATGAACGTATTATTGTATTTCACATTGTATCGCTTTTCTTTTAATCTTAATTTAAGTTATATTTACCCAAATAATAATAATAATAATAATGTCAATTTCAATTTTTAGGGAAGGCAATTTTGGAAAAGGCGAAAAAACAAATTGGAAAGAAAAAGAAAAGGTTGATTCTGGGAAAAGAAAGTGAAAGAAAGCACATTCTTTGGAATTTGTAGCTTTTTCAGTTAACTTTTCCCTATATATCTTAATCATGTGCAGTTGAAATTAATTATAAATAGCTGGGTCGATGGCTTCATCGCAAAACAACAAACAGGTAGTGTGCAATACTTTCTTTTTGTCAAAAGATCAAAAGAAAAGGTGGGCAGCTCAGACCACTAATTTTCCTACTCACCACGACTTTGGTAAACTCCCTTCACCCAATTTAACCTTCTTTACACGCCCACATACTGAGAAAAATCAAACACATTGATGAGCTTGTTATAGGAGAATTCAAGGAGAGATGGGAAGTGAAGGAGAAAGCAGTGAGTTCAACTCACCGATATATGTGGCTGTGGGGAGGAATGTGAAGGAGGGCAAGTCGTTGCTGACCTGGGCGGTGGAGAATTTTGATGGGAGAAATATTTGCCTTGTGCATGTTCATCAGCCCACGAATTTGGTCTCACTCTGTGAGTTCATTACTTCGTTTTCAATTCTGGTTTTGCTCATGTTATGTGTCTCTGAATTTTAGTTGTTTCTACTCCGAATTTGGTGTTGCTGGGAATTCTGGGTAGTTTTTGTAATTGATTGTTGGGTATCTGTTTCTCAATCTCTGAGTTATGACAGGTGAATGATTTTGCTTGAGTTGGTGTTTATGTGTGTTTTGTGGGAGGGGAAGGAGGTGAGTGGGTGGGGGTTTGGCTGGGCTAGCTTCTCTCGTCTTGAGTTCTCTTCTTTGATGAGTATTTGGAAGGTTGTATATTGTCCTTAGAAGGATCAAAACTTCATTTTCCTTTATTATCACTATGATTTTCCAAATCATTGGAGGTCTTTTCCTGACTAAATTGTTGGCGGTAGCCTCTGCTTGTAGGATTTAGCATATACTTTTGATCCTTATGGAATCGGCGATACATAATGTTTCTTTACAGCAAATAGTAAATGTAAACTATGAAATAATCCTCGTACAAGCTTAAACTATAGTTCCATTATGTTTCTGTTATCATTAATGAACTTGACAGCATGGAGGCACTTTTCTTGGGCATGACGAGGGATCGACATGGATGACTTAATTTTATGGTTGTAATGTTTGTGTAACCATGTCATTTCTGAGAATATCCATGAGTTTTCTTTGATGTTCTCGTGAGACTGTTCTCCCAAATGTTGAAGTACTTTTCACATAGTGGAAGTTTCAAATACCTTCCTCATCTTTCCACTCTAATTATTGGAAAAAATGTAGTACCTGAATCATACTGCATCCTTTTTTTATTCTTTAGTTTCTTCTTCTTCTTCTTGTATGTGCACATTTAATTGCTACGACAATTGGGACCATTCATTACATTGAGTTGATAGCACCTTTCTTTTCCTTATGTTTACAGTGAATGGGAAGTTGTCAGCTGGCAAACTTAAAAATCATGTGGTTAAGGCATGCCAGGAATTTGAACGCTTAAAGAAGCAAAAGCTTATGAACCAGTATCTGCTCTTCCTATCCCAAATGGGGGTAACTATTTTCTTTGCTTATCATCTTGCATTTTATAATAACTTGGAAAGCAATTTAATATGTCAGAAATATCCATACAGATGCATAAAGCATGTTAAAAAATGACCAGCTTTAACTGTTCAATGGTCTTTCATCTTATTTTAACAGTGCTTAGTCTTCTATAGTAATCTTGCAACTAATGGATTTTCTTGAAAGTGTTATGAATTTGTTTGAGCTGCCTTTGAAAGAGCTCATTTGCTTGATACTTCTACAGAAGCAGGCTGATACAATTTGGATAGAAATGAAAAATATTGAGAAAGGGATTCTACAAGTTATAACTCAGCATAGCATAAGACGGCTCATCATGGGAGCTGGAGCTGAGACATTCGAGTCAAAGTACGCTGAAAAATTTGTGTTATTATAACTATTATTGGCTTCTTAGATAAATCATTTTTTACTAAGACTGTGTGTATAGCTGTTGCATGTGATATCAAGTTCCATCCCCTGAATGATGCGATGTAGGATTTCAACTTCGCTTCTGCTTTCGAATGAGAAGAATTGTCGAAGTTAGTGTAGCATGGTGTGTAGCAAAGGAAGTTTGAGAGAAAGAGTGGAGTAAAATGAAAATTAGTATATTTAGTTGAGGATGATCATTTTGTGGATGCTAAAAAGAACATAAATCTTAGTATTTATTGGATGCTGGGAGAGACAATTCAATTATTTGAGTTCAAAGAGTTTCAGTAGTGGCGGCATGCTGTGAGCTACATCTTTACTCACCACTGTTGTATCCTGGACATTGCAGCATTGAAATAACTTTGTATTCCGAACGACCAGTGCCAAGTCATTGATGGATGGATCAACTTTTTAAATTGTCAAGTTCTATGACCCCCATTATGAAGTATAAAACTAATGCTTATTCCAGTAGGTGGTGACTTTTATTTACTGATATTGACTCATCTAGGTTGCAGGATATTGTCAGAGACCAACTCCACTAAAGCTATGGTTGTCTCCCAGCAGGCTCCAATATCATGTCATATTTGGTTTGTTTCCCAAGGGCGCCTCATATATGCAAGGTGCGAAAATCTGATGATCTGTGGATAACAATTGAATTGTTTTGATGTGTTTTATCAATTAAAAAGTTGTAGAATTTATTCAAAGGCATATATATATATATATTTAAAATAAAGATATTGGACGGAGAGAAGGTCTGATATTATTCTTCACCCTCTTTGGATGCATCCATTTGGGCACTCTTATTCCATTGCTGAGTTCAAAGTTATATGTGCATTCAATGATCCTTGTTTTAAATATCAAACTTCACAGCCATAGTTGACCTTCTGATAAATTAAGTTACCCTATCTTTAACTTCTGAGCTTTATAAAGATTTGTGTTTATTTTAGCCCTAGTACCTATACATTTCTGATATTAAATATTCAGTTGGAAGATCAAATGGTGTTTGTCTCTTGATGCTTTTTCTATTTTATTTTGCTATAAATTCCTGGAAGTCCTTTTATGTCTTGCTGAAAGGTTAGTATATTGTTTCCTGTAGAAGGAGGATTTTACTAACAAACTGACATTTCATTTTCTTGGTTAGGCCGGTGGGCTTTGATTCTCATTTAACTACTACTACTGTGATATTGTCGCCTTCAACAAGTAGTGGTGGCACAATATTAGCACGTGATTCCAAGGAAAACATGGATGTTGGTGCAGCAAATGTCCAGTATTTTGAGCGCCCAAATGGATCAATAGACGATGTAGTAAGCACTATGAGTCCAAGCGCTCTAACAGTAGGCCAGACAGGTGGAGGTGGTTCACCTTCACCTTTAAAAGTAGAGCGTCCCGAGTATTTAACATGTTCATCGTCTAATACTTCGCTGGTATGTTAATTTGTAAATGGAGAATTATTTAGCATGCCCTAGTAGGATTTCAAGTGATTTAAGTCGTGGAGGATTTATAGACCATCTGGGTGAATGTGTAAATGGTGATGGATTTAACTAACAATTTCAGATTTATAATAATACTAGCGCATATAGCTTCTTCACAGATCTGAAGACTGAAATTAGGCGGTAATTATTCAACTCTATGCACTTGAAGGGATTTGTTCGCACTTATTAATAGTATAAGTTCTGATGGGGCCATGGAACTTGACATTAACAATCTGGGTGGTAATGTAATTTGGTCTATATTTTGAATTTGACTTGAAAATATTCCAGGATTCTGAATTCAAAGACGAAGAAACTTGTGACCTGTGCAATAAACTCGAGCACACTATGATAGATGCGGAGAACTCTAAGCATAGAACATTTGCAGAATCATTGAGGTGGTGGAGAGCTGAAGAAGATGCCGCAGAGGCCATGCAAAAGGTAAATACAGAATACAGGGTTCTCCATTGGTATCTTTTCACATATTCTCAGCCATGTATTCTCCTGCTGTTACTGTTTCATATTGAAGCCTCTTGTACTGTTATGATTCATATCTCTGAAGATTTTGTAAAAAGAAGCGATGCGATGCACACTGACATAGGCTTGATCTCTGCTCCTTGTCAGCAGTGGAGCCAGA
>NC_026148.1:9828838-9869049 GCF_000512975.1 Sesamum indicum | reverse complement strand
AATCAACAAAATTATTATCATATCAAATATTCCAGATATATCTTATATTCCATATATAAAAACTATTATGGGGAAAATATTTATTTCGATTAAAATCATAAAATTACAAATGAGAATTTTCAGTGCTATTCTTTTATGGGAAAAACTAAACAAATTATGCCTAGCAGAAGTCCTTCTTTTCTTGGGTATTTACTTTATTCATTATGATAAATCCACAACTAAAAATATGGCATGCATGAATATAAAACTGTTTTGCAGGCTGAGGCAGCAGAAAGTCTTTGCAAGGAAGAGACAAACAGATGTAAAGAACTGGAGGAATTATTACATAGACAAAAGCAAGAAATGGAAACGATGGAAAGTCAGCATGATCAAGTTTCAAAAGACCTTCAGCTGATCCAAGACCAGAAGCCTGCACTAGAAAGCCAACTAAGACAGGCTTATGACTCAGAGAAAGAGCTAGAGGACAAGATTATTCAAGCAGTGAATCTCTTGATAACATTTAAGGGAACACGGGATAGACTGCAGATTGAGTATGATTCTGCTATTAGAAAAGTTAACAAATATAAGGCATTACAAAAAGAGGATCGTTTAGGAATATCAAGTGCACATTTTTTTGGAATCTCTTTCTCAGACATCATTGAGGCTACTCAAAATTTTAAACCATCTCAAAAAATTGGAGAAGGAAGATACGGGAGTGTCTTTAAGGGAGTGCTTTGCCATGTTAAGGTAGCTATAAAGATGTTGCCCTCTATGGGTTCTCAGAGTGGTTCAGAGTTCAAGAATGAGGTAATATTTTTTTGAGTCTTGTCAGCAATATTTTCCTATTCTCTTTAATTATGTGAACTATATGTTTTTAGTTGAAACTCTAATCACATTCTTCTCTTTGAGTTCAATTAAAAATAAGAACTTATGGTAATGTGCTTTACTTGTGCTATGCGTTGAACCTGTTGGTTTTGTGTAATTGTAGAGATATCATCCTCCTTGTTGCTTCCTTGTCCAATGCAGGTGGAATTTTTGTCTAGAGTGAGACATCCAAATCTTGTAACACTAATTGGCGCCTGTCCAGAATCTAGGTCGCTCGTATATGAGTACATTGAGAATGGCAGCCTCGAAGATTACCTTTCTGGCCGAGCCAAAAGTGGTTCCCTTTCATGGCAATCTCGGGTTAAGATTGCTATTGATATATGCTCTACCATTCTGTTCTTGCATGCCAACAATACTTGTTGTGTGCATGGAAATTTAAAACCCTCTGATATTCTTCTTGACGCGAACTTTGTTACCAAAATAAGTGACTTTGGTATCAATAATTTGATATCCGAGGATGAGAATCCTTCCAGTTTTCACACACTAGGTAGTAAGAATGATGCAGAGAAATTAGCTTACATGGACCCTGAATCTTTGGAGAATGGGAAGCTTACCACCGAATCTGATGTCTACTCGTTTGGGGTTGTACTCCTACGACTGTTAACTGCAAGGCCAGCTATGAGTGTAATCAGGGATGTTCAATGTGCTATGGAAAGAGGAAAGTTGGATGCTGTCTTAGACACGTCAGCCGGCGAGTGGCCACTTAGGCAAGCGAAGCAGTTAGCTAATTTGGCCTTGAGATGCTGCGAGAAGGATCCCATGGATCGGCCAGATCTTGCCTCAGAAATCTGGGCTGTACTTGAGCCAATGAGAGAACTGTGCCACTCGTCGCAGTTAACTTCTACCTCATCATGCATGGATTCCAGGAGTCAACATAAAATACCTTCTCATTTTGTCTGTCCGATTTATCAGGTGACAAAATGTGCTCTTATGTGTTTGTCGTTCATTTAGCAACCATGTACTCATGTCACTATACCGAATTGATTTTTCCGTTTTCCTGGAACCGGCAGGAAGTTATGAAGGATCCTCATATAGCAGGAGACGGTTTCACATATGAAGCAGAAGCCATAAGGGGATGGTTCAACAGTGGTCACAAGACTTCCCCAATGACCAATCTGAAGCTTGACAACTGTGATCTTCTTCCTAATTATGCTCTTTACTATGCAATTCAGGAATGGCAGCAAAACACATGAACACTTCTTTGTACCTCTTCATTCAAAACATTCAGTACAGAAACCTACCACTTTCACCCTCAACTAAATTACCCAATTCTTGCCATTGTGATTATGAACTTTAAGCTGCATTTGGTTCATTCGCTGTTCACCATTTAGATGTTTTCTCCCATTCGATAGATGTCAGCTTCGAGCTGCTTTTTCGAATCAGCTTTCGCCTCCTCGATCGGAGGGATTTCCCAGGTCGGTAAAATACTGGATTAAAGAGAAAGACCTAAGGGCATTCTCTTTAAGGCAACAACAACTACTTTCTAACATTTTCTCACTGTGAAGGCTCGTTCAAAAACTATTGAAAGTAAACCATTACAAGGGCTTCCTCAAGGGGCCTTATTTGGCAGAAAATAAGATACTTCCATTTCCGTAGGTGATCATAGAAGCTAGTCGCAGCTGTCGAATGAGGTTCCCGAGCCGCCTCACTTGCCTATTGGGGAACCATAAAGCGATAGTATCGAGACTAGACGAGACGGCTATGATTAATCCTTAAACTTAAGACCGAAACCCGACCCCCCAGATTACTATAACTAAACCAGAAGCCATAATCTGGTTGCCCTTTGTATTCTCAAATATTTCTTCCTCACAATCAAGCATCTATCATCCCGTATGGAGTCATTTTCTTCATCTGACGTGCCCTGGCTTTACAGGACGGTATTCGGTCGAGCTCCCTACCCCTTACTCTCACAGCTCCGTTAATACTAATCATAGCTGTCTCGTCTAGTCTCGATGCTATCGCTTTGGCAGTTCCCCAATAAGCAGGTCAGGCGGCCCGAGAACCTCATTCGATAGCTGCGACTAGTTTCTATGATCACCTACGGCAATTGAGGAGCTGCCTCTTTTGTGCGTTTTAAGGCCTCTTGTTGAACCTCTGGGGTGGAAATCCAGTACATGCTGAAGAAAGAATCCAGAAGCCTTGAACCATGCGACAAGCAAACCCGCAAAAATCCGACTAGTAAATGTCAAAAGTCACCCACAATGACCTTTTACAGCTTCCTGGAAGCAATGCTTATTCCTAATTCTTTCTTTCTTCTTCTAGATTTATAAGGATAAGGAAATCATTATTCCATATTAAAGAACATAAATACTGTTTTACTTTCTTCATCCCAAATTACAAGTGACCAAAATATGTCGTCACAGCTGTACTCCCAAAAGAATATTACTCTTTCCAAAATCTAATTATTCTCATTCCATCCAAACATGAACTAAAGATTAATTACAAAACACGATATTCATTTTCACTCGTGCGTCCCATGTTCCCATTTTTATAACAAATTGTTGATTTTAGTACCTTTTTTATTTTTTATTTTTCACACCAGATTCAGGAGGAGTCGAATTTTTATCTATATGAATTCTTATTGAAAATATATTAATTTGACATCATAATTTAATATAAATATACAAAATCCCATTAACTAATTCAAGTATATTCTCGTATGACACGAAAATTTAAACAAAATTAAAAACATATATTTTCTAGTGGAAAAACAAATAGGTCTTTCTCACTCTTGTTTATATAATTTTAATAATATATACGTAAAATAGTGTTTCTTTTTTTTTTGTTTACCTATAATTTCTTAATGAGTTTCATTTTTAATTTTTTTGTTGTATATGTGTGTGTGTATATTGCCGCTCAGCTTTTCTCACTCTTTCTCCTTCTTTCCAATTTGTATTTGTAGTCACTTTCTCTCTCTAAAAAGGTTGCGCCGATTCCTTTTTCTTTCATTATATATACACATTCTAGAGATACACGAGCTCTAGTTATACGTGAATAACAATCTCTTCTCGTTTTCCTGTATGCGACGCTGTTTCTATTGGCGACAATCGCCGGCGATTTACCCGGTCACCGGTACGTGAGCTTCTTCGCTATTGTCAATTGTAGCGCGCATGCCGATCACAGATCAGTCCCCTCACCTCAAACCCTAGGAGTAGTTTTTGTTTATTATTTTATTTATTTTTTTCTGACTTTTTGTTGCGGCGCGGCGATTTTAATCGATTCGACGTCAAGGTGCTGGCTCATTTTTTATTTTAGGTCTATTTTATTCGATCATTTTCTCAGCTTGTTGATTTGGATGTTTGTTTTTCCTTGGCAATTATTCGATTATGAATTAAAGTACGAATTACTGCTAGTTAATGTTTTTGTTCAGTGGTATTTGGACTGTGTGTTTGATTGTTTGAATTTGTTGAGATTCACTCGTTCATGAACTGGATCTAATGTAGTTATATTGGGTTGTATTAATTGATAATCGCAGTAGTTCGCGTTATGCTTATGTCAAAATCTCCTTAATATATTGCAAATTTTTTGTGTTGTTCTCTCTGTTATGGTTTATACGTTCTGTTATTATGTTTGGTTTAGGCAAATATTAGTATGCGAGGTAATTAATGATTTCGGCAAATATTGGCATGCAGACTTGATCTATGCCTGAGTAATCACTATTAGAAGGGTGCTTTTTTTTTTCTTGTGTATGAAGGAAATCATTAATGCATACTATCTACCGAAAATTGGGATAGGGTATAAAAGTCAGAAACATTTGTGATTGGTAACAGTGATAAAAACTTGTAATGACCGTTGAGAATGCTGGATCTTGGGTGCATGAGTGGCATTTATTTTACTTTTATATCACTCTTTAAAGCCTAGCTACCAATGAGAGTAATATCTCTTCATATACACACAATTTATGTAGAAAATAGTCTTCTTGAGGAATTAGAATTGAGGATCAGTATTTGTACCATTTGCGAAATAAGAACTAAACAGGTTAACACAAATAATATATTAGCATTATAAATGATACCGGGTATCAGGTATTGTAATCCAACTTAGATCTTGTACGAAGCTCTTTTTCCCCTTGCTTTTAGGAACTAACTAATTCACTGTGCATGTGCAGTGACCACGTTCTTTATTGTGTGATATGAACTTGGAACTAATTTTGCGATATTTGTCTTCATTTTGGCCCTTAGTAATTTCATTCCATATTCATGAGATGATAGGTTTCCTTACTAAGGCTAATCTTTTGGAAAGATAATATTAATCTCTTGATAGCTTCTCTCTTTGTTATTTGATGAATCCGACTTGTACTTCTTGTAACCTTTTTATTGGTAACTGAGTTTCTATATCTTCCGTGCTTCAGTCTATATGATCTTGTATGTATGTCATTTATATTTAAAGTTTTTATGCAGTGTCTGTTTGAGCCAGTTATTGTTGGGTCTAGATGCCTGCTGCAAAGCTCTGCTCAAGTGGAACTCATAATGCAATGAAATCAGAAGAAGGGAGTGATTCCCTCGACACTTTCATCAGACAAGCTATTGGAAAGGAGCCTCTTCTCCCTTTTTCAAGGACCGCTGATAATCCAGTGCAGTGGATTCAGTTACTTCATGCATTAGATCAGCCAGGTGCGAGAATATTTTAATTAAGTTAAATGTGGTAAAGCTATAATGGACAGTCTTTAATCTATCTTAATTTGGTATATCCAGAGTTTGTTTTCTATTTGAGAAATGATGAATGTTTTGGGGAACAAAGGATGCTATGTTGATAACGAGCATTATAGGGCCCTGATTTTGCCAAAGCCCATATTATGCAAATAGCTATACAATGTGGGCCACAGCAAGAAGTAGACTAGGGTTCTTTGGCCAATATTACTAATATGTCCCTGTGCATATTCACGCCTCATTTCTTGCTAAAAAGGTTAAGCTGCGGTTGTTCGGCCCTGCCACTGTGAAGTCGAGGACCTACTCTTTG
Organism: Sesamum indicum; assembly: GCF_000512975.1. Lineage (NCBI taxonomy): Eukaryota > Viridiplantae > Streptophyta > Magnoliopsida > Lamiales > Pedaliaceae > Sesamum > Sesamum indicum. Next base: position 9,863,226 of record NC_026148.1, on the reverse strand, counting down.
TAAGGCATAAAGACACCAAAAACAAATTAGATCTCATCCATTGAGGCCACCATTGTCGAAGCAGAAGAAAGAAGCTTATTTGTGGCCTCTTCACATGTGATTCCCAGCACATCCAAGCATTTGGTCATCAATTATTGTGGCAAAACAAGGGGAATAGATAAACTTGGAATCAGTTTTATGTGGGTGTATTTTTACTGTAAATATTTTGTTTAACCCTGCATCTCCCGTTTGATGGTGTTCTATTTCTGTATTTTGTTGGTTTTCAGAAAACTGAACACCATGTCCAACATGTAATGCAGGCATGTCCAATGTGCGCTGGTGTCTGGCGCATGTTGACACTGCAACAACCATTTTCAGGCGTGTTTGGGCATTGTAGAAATGATTCTTCTTAAATTTACTGCTTAATTCAAATGCTTTGGTTATGTGTGTTGGATGTCTAATTGTATGATAGATCTACCTGTTTTTACGACATGTCTGCTAGAGTTTGAATGTTAATGTTTATTTCTTCTTTATTCCAGATCTCCCTGGTTGGCCGTTGATGACTCCTCTGAAGGTTCAGATGCAAAAGTGCGAGAAGTGTTCCCGGGAGTTCTGTTCTCCAATAAATTACAGGAGACATATCCGAGTGCATCGTCGATCTTTAAACGTCGACAAGGTTAATTAAGTACCGCATAGCTTCATAAGAAACACAAGCGAAATTGATGGTTACTTTTCCTGAATCATTAGCTTTGGCATTTCGTGATGTGTTGCTTTCTATATCATTTGTTGTACTAAATTTTTCTGGATGTCGCATTCCCCAATAAGCTAATGCTTGTTGCCCTCTGTAGGAATCTCACAAAAATCGGGATTTATTAGCAGCGTTTTGGGATAAGGTAATCATTGCGTATTGTATTTATTTTGTTGCTAGTTCGTCCGTTGTACTCAGAATAAGATTATTGTTGTGATTTGCAGCTGTCATTGGAGCAAGCAAAGGATGTAGTGTCATTTGATGATGTGATGCTTAAGGTAGTCATGTTGTTCCTACCCTTTTTTTTTTTTTTTTATCTCTATGTAATTTCTTTATTAGAATAAATCTGAGCTTAATTTGGGAGTCTATGCTGTACAATATGAGTTGAGGCAGTTGATCTGTGTAAGCTAAAGTTGTGCTATCATGCAGCTGATCATCAGTTTGTAGATTCTTATTTTGGTATTGGGTCTAATGAGAACCTATTTTCATGCAAGTGAAGTTCCATGTTATTGTTTCTTTCAAGTTCAATTACTTGGGCTAAGTATGAAAAAATGGAAAATAAGTTACTATTCTGCTTATACATACACTGAAAGAATTGTGCTTGGCTTCTGAAGTCTGAACGAATACAATATGGAAGCATGGAGATAATTCTCCTTGTTTATCGTATTCTAACTTTCTTGTGGAATCTCCTACTTAGCTCATAGAGACCTTCAAACTTGGCTTCAGTTTCTTACTTTTACAAGAAATATGTTGTTATCTATCCTCATGCTTTGGAGATAAGATTGGGTTCCCCTGGATTTTGATTTTGGAACTTGTATTGCTTCTGACGTTGTGTTTAGATCATTTAGACATGTCTTGATAAGAAAGTGTATGCTGAAATGGGAATTGTTAAAATCTTTTCTGGAATGTCTATTTCTGTTTCAGTAATAATGTTTTGATCGTAAAAGTTGTATCTAAGGGTGAAATTTATTGGAAAATGTTGTGTTTGATACTTTGATTATGAAGTATGAAAATGGCCAACAGTTGAATGTTGCCGACAACTATGTGGAGTGCAAACATTATTGTGCTTTATTCAAGGGTTTTCAATTGTGTATTTCATAATACTTTACTCTGGCAGCATCCATTCTAGCACTCTTATCTATTTGAAGAAGGATTTTACCATCTTCATTGTCTTCGAGATACTACATTGTCTGTGACTGTGGCAAGCCAATTGTGGTTCTAATATTTGCTTTTTTGATGAGTAGTTATTTGGTTTACCATTTAATTGGGTACTCTCTTTTATTATCTTTATTTGGTTTACAGTTTAATTAGGTCCTCTCTGTTATTATCTGTTTTATCTTTCTAAGTGCTGGTCTTTTCATATCATATGCAATCATAATTGAATGGGAGCTGATTCTGTTTTATGCTCTCAGGAAATTCCTGGATCATCTTTAGCAAGGGCTTTGGCATCCTCTCTCCGCAAACCAGGGGTTTGGACTCTTCCGCAGGCTTATGTGAAAGCTGGATCTACACTTTTGGTAAGGAGCCATCATTCAGATTTATGCCATAATGCCCCCTGTTCAGTTACACCCACACTCTGATGACTGTCATCTCCATATCAATGTTTTTTACATAAAGATTCCTTCATTCACAGGATATCATCCAAGCAAAGTCTTCGAGGCTACCAATTTCCTCTCAAGAATTGTTTAGCATCCTTGATGATGCTAGTGAGAGAACATTCTTATGTGCTGGTACAACTGAAACTGTGCAGAAATACATTTTTGATGGAGAAACCGCCAAAAATAGCCTTGAGTTGAAGAACCTAGTTGCTAGCACTAGCTTCCTTTTTGAACAGCAACTGGTATTCACTCTTATTTTTCTGTTTTATGCTTTTTCTATGTTCAATTACTACAAAGAATGCTCTCTTGTTGGAAAAATAAGCATGCACCAAATACAGGTTTTCAATTACTTCTGTCAGATTTGATTCATATGAAGCAAAAAGGAACATATATGAAGCACAAAGGAAAACATATACATGTTATTTTTTTGTGGGCCCTCTTTTTCCAAAACACAATCATAGACCAAACCTTCTATAGGTTTGGTTTGAATCAAGTTTCTTCCTATTCAAGTGGGAGGATTGGTACTTTGCTGAAGAACTACATCCTTCCTTCCATTACATCCTCATTTAGGTGCTGTTTGGTTTAGGCGTCATCTTTTAATTAACTTACATATAGTCTAATTTAAGTTATGCTTTCTACCAGGTGAAAGCATGGGTTGCTGACAAAGATGCAGAGGCTTTGAGATGCCAGAAGCTGCTTGTGGAGGAGGAAGAAGCTGCACAGAAAAGGTATATTCTGTTGGTTGATGCACAAATTTCTGTGGAATGGATTAGGTAGTCGGTCATTTAATCTTGGTTTGCATTTAATTACATCATTGGATGTTATGTAGTAAACACATTTTTGCGGTTGCTTTTATATATGTGCCAACAACCAGCCTTCTTCATGATCTCTTATGCCTTAATGATAATATTTCTTGGGGGTTTTGCCTTCATTGAAGTAAGTTTATGGTATCTCGTATGTGTGTTCATGTGTATTATCACTCTGACAATCTTCTTTATGTCTCATTAGTTTATTTTGCTTTCTTCTATTTAGGTTCAACTTGGTTATGGGCATCTGGTGTCAGTAGGAATCTGGGGATGAAATTGGCCATGATTAGACTAGGAAGATGGGACAGGATGATCTTGGCTCTGATGCTATCATACAAAATCTATGAAACTACTTTAGCTTATTCTAGGATTCTTCATATGCCTGCAAAAATTTGATAAAAGAGTATTATATTTTCCCTGCACATATTGTAATAAAATAAGTATAAGAAAGATACTCTTCATTTTCCACTTTGGTGAATTATTGTTATTACTTGGAAGGAGACCTATTCCGTGTTTGCTAGACTTCCTTGCATGAAAAGGGGCTAGAAGCAGGCCTGTCTTGGGTCTTCTCCATAGTTGCATTAAAACTCAGGTAAAAGATGGTGAATCGATAGTTTAAACAATATCTATGCATACTTAGCATGCTAAAATAAGGAAGCAAGGAGACTGCTGCTTATATGTTCTGTTTGATGATATAAACATAGATTTTATGAGATATGCATATTCTTCTTTGGGTTGAGGAAAGCTTACATATGCTTCATTTCAGCTAATATACACCAAGTCCACAAAACTTGGCCAACTTGGGTTATCTCACTCTTAACCTGGAGGCAGTGGGTGAGTCTAGTGCGGCAGGAACTAGTGCTTCCAGTATTGATTATTCTGTTTTGAACTTTTACAGGCAAGCACTGCTTCTAGAAAGGAAAAAACAGAAAAAGCTTCGTCAGAAGGAACAGAAAGTGAAGGAACAATTCTATGGGTCCAACGAAAATTTGAATGTTGATGTTGAGGCAGTAGATGGGCCAACTTCAACTGAAGCATCTGGGCCCTCATCCCCTTCTGATTGCAATTCCAATTCTCCAGATGTTCCCATAAATCTAGATTCTGGCCTAGAGTCCACGCAACCCCAAAGCAAAGAACCAGAGGAAGAAATCGGAGCTCATTCTAATATCAGCAGTGAGCATATCAACCTAGGGGATGCTCAGACCATTGAACCCGCAAATGGCTATCGAGCTATAGTTACCAATCGCTGCCATGTTTCAAAGTCACAAAGGGGCAGCCGGTATGGATTCCATGTAAGCCCACATCTTCAAACCTTTAAACCAGAAACTTTACATAAGACTGGTCCATCCAAAGACAGGAGTCTACTTAATGGGAGCAAAGTTTGGACCAAGAAACTCAAAGTTGATAGTTATAGGGAGAGCCTGAAGCCACCTTCATTGCAGGGAGAGAACGGGCACCAGATTGAAGAAAATAAATGTGAGGTGATAATTGGTTCCATATCTGTTGCACTGAAGAATTCTGTTCCTCATCATCAAGATAGTCGCCCAGATGAAGCACAAGATGTTAGCAGCACTGAGCATGCCATGCTTAAGAAGAAAAATGCTTCAGAAAAGCTAATTAAAGCTAATTCCTCTCAGTCTGGATCCAGTCGAGGGGCTTCTAAGCTTTGGAGGCCTGTGATCCACGGCGAGGTTAGAAGTGTCACTCCTTTTGATAGAGGGAATGAGGATTCTGCCCAATCACAATCCACAGACAGTGATGGTATTGATAACCGGAAGCACTATCATGTAGTTCCAGATGAAAATGCTCAAGGGGGATGTTTGCCTTTCTCCAGCATTGCTGCAAAAGAATTTCTTGCACAGAGTATGCATTATATTCTACTTCTATCCACCTTATGCTCTATACTTGAAAAATCGGACTTAAACACAAATTCACTTGTTCATTCAAATTTCTGCAGGATGGAAGGAAGCTATCTCATCAGACCATGTGAAATTAGTCCTTTCAGCAGGGCCTCAACCTCCAGGATGCTCTGATGTTCAACAAGACTCGTCGACCGTCTATAATGTACCGGAACTTCACGAGTGTATCAATAACCAGTTTGGCAGAAATGTCCAAGGCAAGTTCAGTAAAAAACAGGAGAAGAGTCTGAAGGTTAAATACAGACCCAAACAGAAAGCCGTTGGGTAGGAGAAGGTGGGTATACACAGTTTCTTTAGTTTTTAGCTTTTGTCCTCATACTCTTAGCAGAGGTTCCAGTTTTACCAGTGGTCTTCTGTCGAAAAATTGGAGGAATTTTCTCGAGGAAGTTGATTTTATTTTTCATCAGGCATAGGGTTGGATAGGCGTGTCGTTTGATCCCAAATTATTGAAGCACATGTAATATAGGGGATTCGCGATTTACCATCATATATATTCCTGTGGTGAAATTGGGTTTGTACTGTTAATTAAAGACTTTTTATTGATATCTGATGGTTGGCAACATAATGTGTGATATATATGGGTTGAGAGTAAGATCCCCAATTGTTGCAGAATAAATTATCCCTATTTTGGCTGAAAGTATTCTTGTGCGGAATGATTTCGATGTGCTTGTTACTTGCTGGAATCTTCTAGTTTGCCCGCTCGTGGATAGAATTAATACTTTCATGAAGATCAATTGAGGGTTAGTTTATTCATGATTCGTTGTCCGTGCAGTTCAGCCTAGTGTTTCTCTTTTCTTTTTATATACAAATTCAAGTATGTCAATGCTACTTTGTATATTATGATTCTTCAAAACCCCGCGAAGCTACACAACTCTCATTTGCACTCTCTCTCCTCTCATGATGAACTGAAGTGTTATCTTTCTCTCTCAAGGACACAAAATGATAACCCTTCTTTTCATTTTTTCTGTTATTCTTTTTATGCATCCCTGTTGCACTCGACTGCCCCACATCTGTAGGGCCATTTCCAAAATTGATGGGCTTGGAATGGGGAGCTGGTTGTTGAGAAAATTGGGCGAATGTTTTCCTTTGTCCTTAGTTCTTACTATGTCGATTTTTTTTGTATCATATTTTTGTGTTGTTGTTGAGGATAAAATGCACGTGATGGCATAACCTCTCTTTTCAGATAACATTATTTCACGGAACAGAATTTGCCCCTCCAAATACTTTATCTTCAACCTCTCACTCACTCACTCACTACATTTCTACAGCTTTTTCAGTAGAAACCAACTCATAAATCGAGAAAGATGTCGGGAGGGATTGGTCCAATCAATGACATAACTCTCGCTAGACCCCACGATCCAGATGTAAGCAACTCCGCCCTAAAGACCACCAAAACCCCACCGCCTACACGCCGTCGTTCTTTGTCTCCCCTGCATATCATCACTCTTTTGGTGGCGATAGTTCTCTCCGGTAGCGGCATGGTAAGCGCCGAGGATGGTGCTTTCGTCCTCTTCTCCATAATATACACGTACTTCATGTCAAAAGTCGTATTTCCACCTACTTCCCCACGCTCCAAGCCCCCATTTGGCGAGAAGAACAGGATTCTGGGCCTCTACGCCTTGGTTGCGGGGGTGATCGGCTTGTTTCTCCCAATAGCATATATCTTAGAAGGCATTTTCGAGGGAGATAAAGAGGGGATGAAAGCCGCCGCACCCCATCTTTTCCTAGTATGTAGCCAAGTTTTCATGGAAGGTGTCACTTTTTCTGCCAATGTATCGATGCCGGTTTTTGCTTTCGTGCCGATTTTCAACAATTCGAAGAGGATTTTCACCATTGTGGAGTGGCTGAGGAGTGAGTTCTCAAGAGGGGATGAGTATGGAGGGAGCGCGGGTAGATTGTACGCCGGGAGAGCTCTTGCAGCTGCTAATATGGCGTTTTGGTCCTTCAATTTGTTTGGGTTTTTGTTGCCTGTTTTTCTACCCAAAGCTTTCAAGATTTATTACTACAACAGAGATTGAGAACTTGTGTTCTTGTGACCTTTGTATCTTGGGGTATGTTAATCTTTATGGATATTTGCCCATAAACTGCGAAGAGAGTTTTGTCCGATTTCTTGATTATCAAAGTTTTACCTTAAAAGTTATTCCGAAGCATGGTCAAGATATTAACCACACAAATTTTCACCTCTCAGCCATATGTGGCATGAACACTAAGACGCATATGTGGCATGAACACTAAGACGTAAGCTACAACTCTCCTCCACAAATTGCTCAGCATCTGGCCGACATCATTTGCCATAGTACAAAAATCTCTCACCCCCTAATTTAGACTTTCATCTTCCACCCCTCACTCACAAACCATTCAAACCAACTGAAATATCCAGCAAAATGTCGGCAGGGATTGGTCCAACCAGTGACAAAACTCTCCCTGGAGATCAAGAACCGCAAGAAGCCGATGTAAGCAACGCCGCCCCCAAACCCCCACCGCCCACCCGCCGGAGTTCACTCACTTTCCATCATATAAACGCTCTTGCGGTGGCGTTAGTTCTCACCGCCAGCGGCTTGGTTAGCGCCGAGGACTTCGCTTTCGTCATCTTCTCCATTGTTTACGTGTACTTCGTATCAAAGGTAGCATTTCCACCCACTTCCCCACGCTCAGAGCCCCCAGTCTTCGGCGAGAACAACAGGGTTCTAGGCCTCTACGTCTTCGTTGCTGCGGTGTTCGGTCTATTTCTCCCAATAGCTTACATCATAGAAGGAATTTTCGAGGGAGATAAAGAAGGGATCTATGGCGCAGCACCCCACCTTTTCTTGTTATGTAGCCAAGTTTTCATGGAAGGTATCTCGTTTTTGGGCAATTTCTCGCTGCCGATTCGTGTTTTCGTGCCGGTTTTCTACAATTCGAAGAGGATTTTCACCATTGTAGAGTGGCTGAGAAGTGAGATGTCAAGAGGAGCTGAGTATGGTGGGAGTGGGGGGAGATTGTACGTCGGGAGAGGTCTTGCAGTGGCGAATATGGGGCTTTGGTGCTTCAATCTGTTTGGGTTTTTGTTGCCTGTTTTCCTACCAAAAGCTTTCAGGATATATTACTCCAAGACCAAAATTAAGGATTGAAGTTGGGTTCTTCGAACCTGCGGTGTAATTAGGGGTAAATGGATACTCCTCAAGATAATAATTAAAAGTAGGAAAATTATATGGATACTCCTCAAGTTAGGCTATTATAAAAATACCTCTTTTCTGTACAAAGTAAAATTATATTCTTCGAAGGGGTAAGTATAATGTATCTTATGAGATTTTTGTGCAAAATTTTATTATTGGGTTGAAAATATATTTATAATTAAGACTATAATTAAAGGATTGTTAAATACCTTGCTTATCAAAATTTCCCAATCAGTCTAATAGGTCTTTTGTTTGGTTGGAAAGTTTAGACGGTTTGAGAAAATTGATTAGAAAGTTGAGGAGGAGTTTGAGCCATACAAATTTGGATATATAACTACTTTTATGTGAACTTATTGATTTATCTTTTGGTAAATTAAGTTTTGAATTTAAATATATTAAAATAATATAAACAATCATATACCATAAGAAAAATTTCCTTGCAATCGGAATCCAAAACAATAGCTTTGTGAATTTTGCTGCGAAGCATGTTAAAAATTGTAGTAATTATTGATTTGGGTTGAGGTCTTAGACAATTTAAAGCTGATTTGATTATAATCTCGCAATGATTGGTGTAAGGGTCTAAATAAGTATCTTGAATTGGATTAGTAGTGGTTGACTTAGCTAAAAACCGTTAAACTAGTTAAAGGCAAAATCTTTCGAAACTTAAAGTCAGTTTAGAGTTTGAAATTAACGGGGTCGTCGTATAATATGATCTCGCAACAAAATGCTCTTTGATAGTAAGAAGCACATACTTGCATAATAGACCATCCATGTATTTATAAAAAAAATTGTGTGTCAAAATCAATATGGATTTTGTGTGAGTAGAATAGCCGTGTGATTAGTTTTTACGAATTATTTATTAAAATATTATAAATAAATAAAAAATTGCAACTCTACCACGAAATGGGTAGAGCACTAACGACTCCCCTTTATTTTTGTGCAATAGAGACCTGGATTTGTGGACATGTGAAAAAATGGTTTACAGGGAGCAGCAACAACATGCTATGTGGCATTGCATCCAGATGTTGAAGGCATGACCGGCAAATATTATGCAGACTGTAACTTGGCTGAAACAGGCTTGCAAGCTAATGACCAAGAATTGGCCAAAAAATTGTGGGACTTCATCTGTAAACTGATAGACAAATGTAAAGTCTTGTAAAAGATTTACATTCTATAAATTGAACAATTCTATAATACCCTATTCCTCTTTTCCACTACTGTGTTCAAATTATCATCTGATGTTGCCACATTTCACTTCTTACTATTGAACTCCTTAATTTTCAAACTCTTTCTCTTCAACTAATGACCATCCATCTTATCTCTGTTCTTCTGAGTTTGATTGTGTTCTTCAAGTGTTTGTGCACTATTAGATGTACTGTCACAATGAAGACAGGAATAACATCCTTGACTGCCCTTTTCTTCTGTGGAGATAGGAGCATGCTTGGGAAGCCCCTGGTGTCGAGTAAGAATAAGATCATCATAGAGTAATGGCAGTTCAACCAACTTATACTCCAGCAATGTGAAAGCTTGGCGATGGAGAGGAAGGATCCAGATGGCGAGATGGGTTCAACTTCAGAGAAACGTTACTGAGTTGATGAGATACACGATCAACCAACATTGGTTGTCCATAAAGTTGTCCATTAGCAGCCCCTCCAAGCAGCTCCTGATCAGAGGCTGCTGCTAGTTCCTGGAAATCATGAAATCCAGAATACAATCCTTGAAGAATGGCTGGGTCCCAATAAGAAGGGCTGTTGTCTGTGGGTGATTGCTTTGGCGACTGACGATTCTCTTGCCGTAACATAGATTGATTAAAATGAGTATATGAGGTGTCACCAATCCCACCACTTATAAGTGTAGATGAGGTCGGTATGGATGGCAGAGATAGCCGGCCGTTCAAGAGTTGAGGTGATCTTGGATGTAGAAGAGGGCTCCCAACTGGAGACAGTGGGCTTATCGGAAACCTAGGAGTATAGATATCACTGGAAACATCAATCATAGAATCAGAGGAGAAGGCTATTGGCAACTATCACAAACGTCTTCACATCGCTAATTGATGATCATTTTCTATTTCTTGTAAACATAAACATAACTTTCCTATATGTTCGAAATGAAAGATGAGAGGGGTAGAGAGGAGTTGAGAGACAGACCCTTGGCGAAAAGTAACTCTTGATGCTCTAGAGAAATGGTTAGCTAGTCTCCTTGAATCCCAATGGTGAGAGCTTCTTGCATGATCAAATTCCTGTAAAAGAATTACAACCAACGCTAAAACTCAGGAAAATTTCACATACCTTAAAAGAGGAGCATTTGATTAATTTTTGCTTTGCAAAGCTTTTGCATGAAAAGATATACGAGTGTGATGGATTTCAGAAAGCATAATTTCCTGATCCAAGAGAATAAAACCTATTACAGTTGTGAATCTTAGCTCCGATCAAAGTAATGTGATGCATATAAGATAGTACCTCCGGTTTTCCTGCATTTGGCACTGCAGGATGAGCTGAAGATGTCGAAACCAGTATTTGTTTTTGCGAGGGCGATGAACTTTTCACAAAAGGGTGCTCCAAAAGCTGAGCGGCTGTAGCACGATGCTTGGGATTCCACTGCAAACAATGCCTCACAAAATCCTTACAGTCATCTGAGAGGTGATCTGGAATCATTGGAAGTTCTTTATGATATGCAACCTTCAACATGGCCACTTCCTGTCAGTCAGGACACAGAGAGTATTGAACTAACAAAATTGATGCATCAAATTCTAGCCAAAGTACGCACTTTGTGACGTTGAAAAGCTCAATATGGACATCTTTGATTGGGGAAAAGAATTGCATGGACACAACAAATGGAGAAATGAAAAATCGAGAGATGTCAAAGTCTGAACACACACCTGTTTGAACTGGCTCATAGGTGGTTCTGAAGTAGCAATTTCCAGAACAGTGCATCCAAGACTCCAAATGTCAATAGCTGGATTGCGCACACTCGGATTCATTATGACCTAAGCAAAAACCAGTAAGAAATTAATGCAAGCCATGGAAGCTTCGGTTGCAGAACATCGAGAATTTACACTAACCTCAGGCGCCATCCAGTAAGGGCTCTCCCTAAGCAATGATGGGTGAGATTGCCCAATGATCTGTAAAGCAGTCAGTGTCGAAATTTTACACCATATCAAACATAAATTCTATGTTTGATCAGGCTTGGAACAGGCAAGGAACATTCTTGATCCTAAAAGACAACTGTAACAATTCTTGAAGCATGATCATCACAAAATTCCCAGTTTCTAATGTCTGAATACCAAGAGAATAAATCAACCAGAGATGACACTAAGATCAAACTTGAAACAGTTATGTTCTAAACTACTGCATTTCCCCAGAATAATCTCTTTCTGTAGTTGATATCAATAGACTAGACGGCAAAGAAGATTCCCAACTTACGTGCTTTTCAATGCCAAAGCTGCCCAACTTAATTCTGCCGTTTGGATCTAGAAGGATAGTGACTGCTTTAATGTCTCTGCAATATGCATGTAGCATAAGTGCATGGCCAAAATAATTCAAGAATGAACGAATAAGCCACACGCTATCCAAAGTGGCATAATCAGATTTACCTGTGTGAAATCCATCTGGAGTGTAAATATGCCAGCCCTGATAAAATTTGATGAGTATAACTGCGGATGGCTGATTCTCCTAGTTTTCCATATTCTTGCAGAATCCTAGAGATGGAACCGCCAGATACGTATTCAGAATATATATATAAATTATCACCCACCTGATCAAGGAAAACAAATTCAATGACAGTGGAAGATCGATAAAAACAACACCAAGACTAAACAAGATAACTTGAACTACATCACCCACGGCAATAGTTTTTCCGTTAGAAATACGGTTTGCCAACAGTTTTCTCCAAATTCTTGACTAATAAAAGAAATTGTATGTAAAACCTTCAGTAAATAACAAATGCAGATTCTGTAGCCAAGCTTTACACATGGAAAAATAGAAAGTTCACGTAAAGCTGCATGATTATGAACGGAAACAACTACAGTTGCTGGAGAAAAACTGACCACTTCAGCTCCATAATACTGCACAATGTTAGGATGTCTTAACTGACTCAAAACAGTCAACTCCTGTAAGGAACAGAGATGATTATAAGAAATTGTTCTTTGACACAAGAGGTAAAGAAATGGACAGGAAGCTACAGTTGGAATTAGCATTGAAAAGACAATTGACTACATGTATGACAAAATAAGATTCTTCATCAATCTAAAGGCCAAGAAGACTAACTATTTCCAACTGCATTGCACCTTGCTTCGACATTGCATCATCAGAAAATAATTTAACCTCTTTCATGGCACACATTTCACCTTTTTCACTGAAACCAACAAAAGACAAACTATAAGATGAAGAAACAAGACAAATCCTCAATATGTTTACCATATTGCCCACCTATCAAAACCAAGGTAGATGTCTCCCAGTGCTCCTCTACCAAGCAACTTCCCCTTTTTCCAAAGTGTGCCTGGGCTTTTAAGATTTCCTGCTCTTTCTGGACTATGTGATGGTAATGTAGGTGATATTGCAGCTGAATTCAGACGAGAAACTGGTGAGGAACTGGAAATTGCAACTGGAGGAAGGGGCAAGGGGTGACCTTTTTGCTTTGCTTCATCAGGCCAATTCGTCTGTGGTTTATTGTGCCCCCCTCCAGCTCTTGGATGAACTCTGGAACTAGAGGTGGGACTTCCCATTCTAGGACTAATATTCCGGCAATATTCTGAGGTGTCTTGAGCACGATTACAGGCAACATGAGACTCAGGTTGTAGTTTAGGCACTTCGATCTTTAGAGCCCGTTTCCAAGAACGTGTAAAGGTGAGTTTTTTATTGCGTGTCAGGTTCCCGAGAGACTGATCCTCAACAAGAGTGCTCCAGAAACAGAAAGACAGAAGCAAATTCAGTTTTAAAAAAGTACAATCTTTTACATACCCATTAGAAATCATGAGAAAGAACATAATTCCAAGAACTCACCTTGAAGAGGTGGATGCAGCTGTTTTAGTACCAAAATCATCATTTCCCTTCTGTTTAGAAGCTGACCATTCTGGGCTTGAAAATGGCGCATCTTCAATTGAAGAACCGCAACCGAAACTGAAACTCAAACCAGATGATTCAGAGCTGATGCTGGGGCTCCTCGATTGATCATGAAAGAGTTGCCAAAGCCGCTCTTTCTTCAAAACAGCAGTCACAAGCCTCTCCCAGTTGTCATATATCATAGACATCTCTTCTCCCCCTTCAAGATTCAGCCCTCGGTATCTCAACTTCAAATTCACCCCAGTACTGTAATGTGGACAACTGTAACGCGGAATCCCCCAGTTTTCTTCCGCGTCTTATTTTCTTGAAAGTGAAATGTAAACGCTCAATGTACATCCGCTTCTGACGTCAACAAACTCAGGGAAATTGACTTGTCAACCGGTAAATGCTTGCTACAGACGGAAGATCCCCAGCTGTTACCTCACCTTTTTCAGCGGTAAATCCCATTTGATGAGTTCTAATTTCTTGGATTTCGTCCAAAAATAGCACTTATTCACTGACATGCATTAAGGTTTGCGGCTCCACTCTGTAAAGATGGCTCTGTGTACATGCATGGAAAGAGATGTCATTCAAGATTCTATGGCTGGTTAATTAACAAAAGGTAAATCTCACTTCATTTTCTGGTACAGTAGTTGCATATAGTAATGTGCTTGCTTCGTATATATGCTCGTTTTATAATAAATTTTCTTAACTCAAATTATCATATTTATGTACGACGCTCAGCAGACTTCAAGAAACAAAAAAAAGAACAAATAAGCAAAAGTTTTCAATGAGAAATTATTTTTGAAACCATTAACACAATTAAAATTATCTCCTAGAATTAAGGGATAATTTGATCAAGTTTCTTAAGAGGCGGTGAATTTTTATTCTAGGTTCATTTTAAGATAGCAATTTAGGATTATAACTTTTAGAAAGTGTCAATTTAAGTTTAAGAAGTTCTAATTAGGTTGAAATCTCTCATATGCGTTGCACCTTGCTAAGATGGTATGATCAAATAAATACGGTAAATAATCATACTTTTAAGGTTTTGAAGAGATTTAAGGTTTCATCTAAATCATTTTCATACAATGATGAATTTATACAGCATAAATAAGTTCTTGAAAAGAAGAATATAAAAAAATATTCGAAAACAGCTTGTAAACCTATGTTCTATTTATCATACGCTGTATCGACAATGAAGAGTTTTACTTCAACATAACGACTCCGAAGATTCTCAGACTGAGTATTAGGCATCACCCTCTTATGAGGGTCAAGCCCATAGCTGTTACGATGATCGTCGAGGGAACTCCGAACTTGAGATGACTCCAGAACGATAAGTTGTAGCCATAGTGTTGAGCCCGACGAGCCTGCTCGCACACGATCAAGTTGGCTGCTGATCCCAAGAGGGAAAGGTTTCCGGCTACTGTGCTCACCCAAGCCAAGATTAGCCATGCTTTCTGCTCACTTGCAGGAGATATCGTGGCTGCTGAAGCCGCCACTCGAGCTCCTAGAAGCAGGACTGAAAACAAGCAGAAGCAGGAATTTAACAGTTCTAGCTCTTGCATTTGCAGGGTTCAAGAATGATCATCGAAGACTTACAAAACAGATTGTGAAACGCGCTCAACTATAAGAAAAAAGTCTTAAACATGACAACATGAATATTTTTGGAAGATGAATTGCTCCTACTTCCCGGTCGCGCAAGTTTCTCTTACTAATATAAAATATGCACACTTCTACCCGTCAACCATATATAACTAGGCAACCTTTATAACCATGTAAAATTGCAAATTTGAACCTAGCAATGAAGTTTACGGCATAGTGTGCCATGTAAGTTGGACTCATGATAGTTGAATAAAGTGTAGCATTAGGTCAGGCTCTCTTCATTATCTTCAAGGAATAGAGCAATGAATCACTAGACTAGAAGTTTTGTCACTTGATGGAGGCTTTTTAGATTTGAGTACAATTCTGCTTCAAAAAGTCATTAGGGTATGTGCAAAAATAATGGATTCAAAGACCTCCTTGATTCAACTTCAATCGTTAGCACTTGTCTCTTTCCTGTGTAAGTAGTCGCATAGTTCATGTCCGAGAAATTTCTAAATCTGCAGTTTGCAAGATTGCAGATGGAAGCACACACAAAAAGTAGCAAGGTGGAATGGACATACCAGTAGGTACATTAGAAGCCAAATTGGAGAGGACTATTATAACAGCTGCTAAAACTGCTGTTCCACCAATGTGATCTATTTTGGCGTAAGGCTCCATGAAGTCCCATAACGTGCTTGGAATTCCCGTTTTGTTGAACCCATCGACTGTAATAAACATTCCGCAAAAGAATATCAAAAGCGAATATGATACCTGGATAACAAAGACATTTAATCATATAAATAATCCTTCCAAATAGGATCACCGCAGGTATTATCAATGAATATCAAGGTAAATACGAATTCCGGAACTGATGTCACCTTTTCCAAACAAGGCCTGGCGTCCTTAAAATCAAGAACGACGAGTGCAAGTGCAGCTGTAATTGCAGTCCATGACATATTCAGACCCGCCAACAGAGATGCTAGCATTCCCAAAGTAACAAGATAAACACATGCCTTCCATAAGACCCTTTTCCACTTCTTGGAAAATCCTAATCTTTCTTCTGCGAACTCTATAAAATTCCCATGCTCGACTCCATTCACAGAGGAGCTCCTCTTTGAATGTATAGGTCCAGAATATCCAACTTCTTTTGATGCATCTGAATTTCCAGTCGATCCTAACCCCGCACTAGGAACTTTTTGAATTTCACTTTCACCAATGTAGCCCAAGTCCCCTAGTCCCTCAGTTTGATTCGTGTGACCATTGACACTAGGAGTGCTTCGAATACTGTTGCTCTCAGCTATATTGCCACGGTTCCTGAGTGTTGACTCATTTGTATTAGGAGAGCTATGGATATTCATTGATTCCAACACAGATTGTAAATCTTGGGAGTTCGTGGATGTAAGATGTGACATTGTTGCAGGAGAAAACCGATGAGAAATTACATCATCTTCACCAACAACTTCGACCGCAGCATCTTCTTCGTCCTTCTGAACAGATAACAACTTCCAATACATGCATAACAGGATCAAAATATTGATGCAAACTCCCACGAGCATAGCAGGAAGAATGCCAAATAAAAATCTACCAAAGCTAATCTTACTTTGGACAGCGATAACTAAGTTTTGAGGATTCCCTATCGGGGTTGCTGACGATCCTATATTTGCACTAGAGGCAAGGGCTAATAGAAATGGATGAGGTGGGAGATTCTGTTGCCTTGCAATTTTCAATACAAACTCAGTCAATATAACACAAGACGTATCATTGGTGAAAAAGGCACTGGATATGGCAGAAATCAGGCAGATACGACAAAGTAAGTCCTTGGCTCCCCTGCTTCGCCATGATAGCAATTTGCCCAAGTACTTGAACATATCTGCCCTTTCAAGGTAGACACTAACTACCATAGTCCCGAACAGTAGACCGAGGATTGGAAGATCAATAGCAGCATAGGCTTGATCAGGAGTAATGACTCGAAAGAGCACCATTAGCATAGCTCCTAGCAGAGACCCTGCCGTCCTCCCAATGGGCAAGAATGGAACGGCAGGGAAAACAGCCAATACCCAGAATATAGCAAAGGCAATTGAGCCAAGAACCACTTTGACAGTAGGAGCCATCACCATGTTTTACAGCTTAATCAATAAATCCCAAGCCTATTCACTTAACACTTCAACCAAATTTGCATATCTCCCCCGGTACAGTAGATTTTCACTTCATAATCCAAACAAAACCTTAAGAAGATTTCATCCTGACAACCTCAAATTATATTCCACACAATGTTCTGCAAAATTTGAAATCCCATCAAAGTAATTCAGTGCAGAAGACCACGCAAATCTGAAATCCTAGAAACTGATTCAATGCAGATCATAGTAAAACATCAACCAGTATAAATATAACTCAGAAAGAATTCTTATCACCCAAATTCATCTACCCATTGGGACTTCATAACAGAAACAACTCATCAAATGTGCAAGAATGTCAACAACAAATCAAAGACGTACAGACAACTAATCATTAAAGGCACAAACATGCTCAAGCCCAGATAATGATTATTACAACCACCTACTGCAATTGAAATACTATGAATTTAGCAAAGTCAAAGAACAAGAAACACACATCAAAGTTGATACTTACACAACAAATTGAAAGCAACCCAGAAAAACCACATCCATAAACTTCTCATCCAATCATTACAAGACTGAAAAGGAAAAGAATTAACTAACATCACTACATTAAATCACCTGGACAGGAAAAAGATGAACTTTCCACTGTCTGTGAAATCCACCCCACAACGTTGGAACTGAAAAGGGTCACTTCTTATGGCATTTAATTTACCATTTTTCTACATGGTTTCTATTAAATACTTGTAGTCAGCCATTTTTGGATATATAATATATGAATGATAAGAAGGAAAATAGAATGTCAAAAAAAACAGTAAAGAATACGTGGCTTTGGGTTTGTACAGGGGACAAGCTTTTCAACACACGTCAGACCACACATGATTCCTGGCTGCTCCGTGTATTTTATATTCTGAGAAACAGATATTGCCAGGGACGTTTTCACAGCTGCCAGTCCACAGGTCAACTGGCAACGGGGAGCTGGAGATAGGATACCGAGCAGTGAAAATTCTTAGCTAAAATTTTTCCTAATCAAATTATATGGTTAAATTATGCACTTATTACTCCATAAATATATTAAACTTGTCATATATTTAGACCCAATCAAATTTAAATTAAATTAGAATTTTCGCATATCAAACATACATGCGATCTTATCCAGAAAGTTGGTGCCTGAGTTCTGAGTACTTTTCCCAATTCACAAATTCCAACTTACTGAAGTATTGAAACACTGAAAGACTATCTAATTCCATTTCATTTACAACCTCAGAAATCAAATGTAAATTATTTCATACATAATCAAACATAGTTCTGAACTAACAATATTCAGTTGTAGAGTTAAAATTGATATTTTATGAACAAGTTCGAAGTCACGATTCAAGTCCTATAAAATGTATGTGTATTATGACTACTTTATGGGATTTTATTGTATTCATTAGTATTAGATGTATTGGTGTATTAATCGAATATTAATGTATTAATATAATGATTGTTTTATTAAATTTTTTTTTTTAAAAAAAAACAATAAATTGTAATAAATTGAGGTATGATAAGGACGTAGATGTGCCTTGTGGTACACAAACTTGTAATAAAATGTCAAACAAATTAAATATGCAATGGCAAAGTTCTATCTCATTGTTAGTAAGTTCAAATTTGGGACCGCAAAATTCATACTAGTTTAATGCCATGGACTATATTCATTAATATTTATAAAGGATAATTATATTTATACTGACTTATCATCTATTTATATAAATTATTATTATTTAAAAAATTATATATACACTCATAAAAAACGTCAACATCATTTATACAAATCATTCCTACTGTTTAGGAGACTACACATACACTCCCAAAAACATCAACATCATTACCAAATTACCCTTGCTTTTTTGTAAATTATATATACACTCTCTAAAAACATCACATCATTATATAAATTATCTCTGATTTTAGACAATCAATAATTACATAAAAAAATAAAAATAATTTATATAAACAGACCGCTGACAAAAGGGCGTATTTGTAACTATCAATCGTGTTCTCAAGATAAAAAAATAACGAATTATTGCAATTACCTGAAATATATAAATTAATGATGAATCAGTGAAGAGATGGTCCTTAAGATAATGGTCGGCGCGTGCGATCAAGTTTTGTCATCTACGTACTTTTTTAATACTCCATCGCTCGTAAAACTATTACTCGTCTTGCAATTCTACAGAATTAATATTTAAACTTTAACTAACTTATAATATTTTATTAGAATTTCAAAATTTTATAACTTTTATACGCCCTATCATATATCATTAAATTGATTGAAATAAATTTTCTAATTAATTATTTGTAACAGCGAAATTGATTGATCAACACCAATGAGTAGAAGCATATACATGCACATAATTCAAGCTTAATTAACATTATGGCAAATTATATTACATAGCATGAGATTTGATATAATTACGAATATCTCTTTATTAGTATGAAAAATTATAAAAACTCCGCTCAAGTAAAAATAATTATATAGTCCCCGAATGATGAGGTTGAATTGATTATTTTATCTTTACTGATTTTTTTAAAAGGAAAGAACACACATTTGAGAAAATATAGAAAAAAAAGTTGAGAGTGCTTAAAGTAAATAATTCATAGGACATATTAGTACATAATTTTAGAAAATTTAAAGAAAATGCATATAAAAAGTTATAATTTATAATTCAAAAGGGTATTTTAATCAGTATATTATAAAAATTAGATGAAACCCTAATCAATGTTTTTTATATAATTTTTTAGACAATTAAAAAATATTTATAATTATATTAAATTTTATAAAAGGTGGTTGTAATTAGCCTAAACATTATTAGGCATAAAAAAAGAAAGAAAGAAAAAGACGCGTATTTTAATAGAGTCGTGGTCGTGGACTGGAAAACTCCATCAAAGTTGTTATTTTATGGGCAAGAAAAAAGAAAAAAAGAAAAGGGTTGATCTAGTGATTGTAAGGTCGAGAAGGAAGGACCCTTGTTCAATTATTGGGCTATAAAAATAAAAGGCTTGCATCAGGTGAGCTGTATCCATACCCCAACTCTCTGTCTTTAACATCCAATCTCCGTCTCTTAATACAAACTCTTTAATTTAACATTTTTTATTTCCTCATTTTTCTCCCTCATGCTATAGACGATCAACTTTTGATATAAAACAATTATAATATTTTTTATATTAACGATTAATTAATAAATACCTATTGGAGTAACTCATTGCAAAAAGGGTCATTAGTTTCAAGTGTATTTATAATCTTTCAATCAATGATGAGATATTATTTAGGACAATTTTTTAAGAAAAAATCTTTATAATTTATTCCATACACACATACAGACACACGAGAATAATCATATTGGCCAAACTGTAATGATTGCAACAGGATAGTGGAAAACCCCAATCAACTCCGATGGTGGACCAATCCCAATCCTTAAACATTTGTTTCAGTGAAAAACTGTGACAGATTTCTGTAATCCCCCGTCTTTGCCTGCCTACCTTATCTCCTTACATAGTAAGACAAAATCCATTTCATTTATGCTCCATAAGATAGATACCTTCCTCAGTTCTATTCTGCAGACATCATATGTAACCTGAAACGCTGTACTAAAAAAGAAGATTGTTGGTCTGGCTGTATTTGGGGTGGGAAAATGAGTGTGGAAGTGAAAGATTTACATTATATGGTCCCTTTTGATCTATAGTAATCCAGGAATTTTAAAATCTTACACAACTTCTTGTCCGTAGTGGACAATCGACTAACGAGACTAATTAACAATATCGCAAAATCTCTATCCAAAATAGTACAAGTGTCTCAAGTTTGTTTCAAGTTTCTAACCTTGATTGAGGGATGTGAACATATTTGACATCAGCTGACCCCCGATTGCAGCATTGGAAAGAAAGTCCAGTTGTTTCGAGGGGCTAATTCTTTCCCGACAACGTCGTCATTGGTCCACCACTCACAGTCGACGGCAATTCTGGCTGAGAGTTCTCCATCTGCATTGTTGAAGTTGAAATCTCTGCTTGAACCCAGTGAGATGGTATGGTTTTCATGCATAGTCTCCCCATTACTAAGTTTTCTATAGGTTTCAGAGACCTTTGCCATGAAGTCGCTATGATTCGTGACTTCTGCTGTTGCCTCCTGTAGATCTCTTGATTCCATTTTAGGTGAAGGGACTGTTTCACTAACAACACAAGTTGGAATGTCTTCGCCACTCAATTCAAACGAAACTCTATGATCAACAACAGCATCACAGTTTTGCAATTCATTGCCTGAGTTTGCAAGTGATACCACTTCAGAAATTGGGTTCCCCAGAAGGTTACAGTCTCGAGATGGTGGTTCTCCTCCGTTAGGTGTCAAAGCTCCAGAACCTAGCCTTGAAAGCCCACCATTTGGTGTCAAAGCTCCAGAACCTAGCCTTGAAAGCCCACCATTTGGTGTCAAAGCTCCAGAGCCTAGCCTGGATCCCCTACCGTTTGGTGTCAATGATCCAGAACCAACTCTTGAACCCCACTTATGATTAAAGAAGTGTTCGTAGCCAATGAATATGGGAGCCTCCCCTCTGCGAATTTCAACAACAGGCCATTTATCAGGGAACGGTGAAGAGGTTCCAGAAGATGAAAGTGCTGAGCCTGGTGATTCATAAGCTAGGAATTCATACTGGGACAATGAGGATTTCATATTCCCACTGTTTCTCCGATTTCTAGCTAATGATGAGGACAAAAGCTGAGCAAACGGCACCTCTGGTGAAGAAGGGGTTGTCATTTGCACAGGCTCAGGAGGTGGAGTGAAAGAAGCAGTTGATGGTTCGGTGGTGAAAGCGGAAAACACGGGTGGTGAAACTAATTGAGTCTCATATGCATAGGGGCCAATAGTAAAAATGGGTGCAGTCCCACCTGGGGAGTACGTGTGGACTGAAAGGGCTGCAAGTGAAACTAAACCAGCCGCTGATTGAGTGGCAGACGGCGGATCTGATTGGAGAAAAGAAGCTGGAGAAGAGGGAGGGGCTATGAATGGCAACATGAGAGTGGCAGAACGGTTAAGGTTTTCCACAACCGGAGCTACAGCAACTTGTGCAGTGGGTTCAGAAATAAGAACAGCATGACCAATTCGTTTACTGTGCTTGTAAGAACCGAAACACCAGTAAAGACTCCAGCAGCTTCCCCATCTTCTCTTCTGGGGTGAAAATGAACAGGCATTATTAGTTGTTAAGCCTGATTTTTTTCATAACTTTCAGTGATTAAGAATTAAAAGATGAGAAAAGCTTTTTATCTAAGAGCTAATGTATAGGCAATAGCGTACAACAAGCATGTAAAAATCAGCACCAATAAGTCCGGATTTTACAAAATTAAAATCATAGGCAAGAAAAGTGAACACCAGTGCTGCAGTTGACAAGGTGAAATAGCTTCTTTTTTCAGCAAACAACATTGATGCTAGACGACATGCTTGACATAGTTAATTGTAAGTAACAATCTTGAGAACCTTAATGAGACTGATTAAAATAGAAGGATTCCAAATCAGTTAGGAGCATTTTTTTTGAGCCGGCTGCCAAGCTTAGCCACTCAGAGCAATTAAAAATACTTGATTTCCTTGTTAAGGGCAAACGTGATGCTCTTTTATGCTGTATCAGTCAATTCCAAAAGAATATTAATGCTCAGTTGATTTGCACTACAAGTCCACGTATTGCTTCACTCTTGCTAACTGAACTGAGAGTAAAAACTTTCTGCAGTGTGCTAAATTGCAGAAAGCCTAAAACGGAACAGATGAGATGTAAATGATCCTTAAAAAGCTGCAAGTTACTACATAAAACCAGAGCTCTTACAAATTATATCTTCAGCCCGTAACGCAACCAACACAACAAACTGCGATCAAGCTATTTATGAACCTTTTATTTCAACTAAACCCCACAAGAAGCCATATGCAAGCTCAATATTTTTCTTGTATCAGACCCTGAATTATAGCCTCAACCTCAGAGTTCACATGAAAAAGGCCTTTCTCCTTCACTCAACAAGACGCAACAATAGCTAAACTCCCCAGAAAAAAATGTTTTAAAACTCAGTATGTCAGGGTTACTGCAAATGCATATCCAACTGCAGACCAAGTAATGGCTCTCCAGAAAATAGGTTATGATTGTAGGCCAAGAGCTCATACCTCTGCCAAGTATCACATATTTACTGATTATCATCTCATACAAACTTCAGAACTAAAGATCACAACATTTAAGAATTTAAAATATAAAAATAAAAAATCTTGAAACTCAGAAATTATCTTGCAATCATCATTTCAAGGTCAAACTTAGCTGCTTCAGCACTATCAAAATTCACCTTTTTCCTTATTCCTGTTAACTTTCTTCTTAATTATTGCCCAAAAAGCCATATCCAGAACTAAATATCTCGGCCGTCTTCACAACCTACCACAAACAACAAAAGTTCCCTGCTACATGTGAAAATTGCATCACATAACAAATAAAAAGCTTCAAATTTTCAATCCTATTTGATCTTAATACCTCAAACTCATCAAAGTTCCATTGTTCAAAAAGGCAAAATCAACCCAGAAACCCACAAAAGTGGAAGAAACTTCACATCAAGCAATTTTTACCAACACAATAAACAACACACAAACACCCACACACACGCATGTGTTTCTGTGCATTCTTATAGGGATTTATATGTTTAAAACACCAGTAACTAACAAGTACATGTTTAAATTATCTATGCACCTGAACTGTAGACGGTTGTGCTCTGTTTTCAGCTGTAACTATGGCAGTTGCTGCAGCATTCAGAGTTTCCGCGCTATTATGCACGCTAGTCATAGTGATCTTCACGGTTTTCTCCGCCCGGAGACGTCAGTTTCCGGCGATGTGATGCCGGGTTGATGTGATTTCCCGGTGGCTTTGGGCGGAAGTTAAATTGAAGAGCGAGTTGCTACGCAAGATCACATGGCGCATTTCAAGAGGTTAAGACAAACCAACCAAGAAATGCTGGCCTTTATAAATTAAGGCACGAAATTATGCTTAATTCATTTTGTACCCCCCTTACTTTTGAAGAATTTTAAATACAACCCCATCATATCACTATAAATTTTATTTTTCCCCCCAACATTTATAGATGGAAATGCTCTATAGTATAATTATTTATTGGAGTTTCTAATATTATTATTCATTGTGTACAAAATATATTTCCAAATTTAAATATTTTAGTCTACAATAAATATGAAATAAAAGGGATTATGTACTTATTTCAAAATATTGTGCAATAAAATTGTCTAGTTATATTCATTTTCTTTTGTTTTTTTTTATTTCAAATAATTTTTGTAACAAATTTATAAAGATATCACATATTTTGAAAAACATTAGTTATAACTTATATGCTTATGTTAGGAATTTCGAAACTTCAAGTGACGAGATTTAAAATTATATACTGCAGAGCATCTTATAGTATTTTAGCTAATAAAATATTTAAATAATAAAAAAATATTTTATTCATCAACCGAATAAAGAAGTCAGACAAAATTCATCGACCAATATTCAACTAAAATTCTTGCAGGATTTTCTCAAAATACTTGAAAAAAAGAATTCTTTTCAACCGTACGAAAACTTATTTATTTTTTCCTTTATTTGTCCTCATAAACCTTAAAACATGAGCTTTCCTTGTCCAAAAAAAAGAAGATGGAATAGTAATATTTAATTATTTCTTCTAATTAAAGATGGTTTCTTCATTGTAGCTATTATTATGTAATTATGTAGAATGGTGGGGTCAATTAGACAATAAGCATTGATATGGTATTATTTGAAAAATATAATTGCCAAATGGGGTTGGGGCTGTTTTGTGTTTAGTGGATAATGTTGGGATTAAAGTGTGAAAGACAGAATTGCCCGCCCACTTTATATACTACGGCGCCGCGCAGGATAAGAATAGAGATCAGCTATAATGGCGAAGCCGATGCCAAGGTGGAGGAGGGTGCGCATTCACTATGGCGTACCGTTGTGGTTGTGTATGTAGTGCGCCCACCGCAGAGAGTATTTTATCCCCAAGTCACGTGACCTTCGTGATCTTAGTTGGGCTACGGCCAAGTCCTTTCTGGTTAAGTAATTTGAGTGATGAGACTATGTTGCCAATCAAAATTTTACATTTCTCATCCCAGGGGCAAAAAGGTAAATCTACTTCTTTGATATATAATCCATTTTAAATACTTATAAGACCATTTTTTTTCCTATACAAAATTGTTGTGACCTCGATTCTGATCACCATCGTGAATTACATGTTTCATGAATTAAAAACGTATTTACAAATTTTATGTCATGCAATCGTGAGAAATGAGTTTATATATATTTAACTAAAAATAATTCTTTGATTGAGCAACAAGCATTGACCTTATAATAAAGAGTACTTAGATATAATATCAATATTTTACATGCTATGAAATTAATTTGATATTGTCGTGTTTTACAAAAATATTTTAACAAATACATAAAATTCATTTTGATGTGAGCAAAAAGTTGCTCATACAACTTGCAATCTTTGAGCCTTGTTTTTCGCAAATTTTAGAAAGGGGACTTGAAAAGAAATATGTTAACACTTTGACATTCAAATCAGTAATTGATGATAGAAATTAAACTGAAAAAACGTTATATGGAATAACAATTTAGTGCCATAATGTTCCGCAATAGTGTTTCTATGCGTACGAGTATTAAAAAAATATTTTTCTTTATCGAGGGGAGGGCCTCTTTTTATCCCTTAACCCCTGCTGGCTTAGAGAGCAAACGACTCAAAAAAGTGATTGTTAGGAGATGGACACCTACTATCAGAGTGGAACCTCCCATTTAGATTCTTGACAGTTGAGGACTTATCTTCTAAGTCAATTGTGCTCCTCCTAGGAATAAAACTTTTGCGATTCCTACGGGATTGTTGATATAGGTCAACGTCTTTTCTAAATTCTTGGGTATCTTTCATGGTAATAAGATGATCATTCCACATGCAACGGGAATTTCCATATTCCATTGTGGTTGCCTCGCCACCATTCTTCCTGGACACTCTACGGCTCTCTTGGATCCTTTTCGTTTAATAAACCCCTCCCAAAGGTTTAGGATTGAGGTCTTTTTCGTCTAAAGTCGCATATAACTTTGAATTCTTTTTGGGCTTTCTTCATATTGGGCTCCTCCCAATTGAATGATGCCTCATAATTAGCCCCAAAACCAAAAATAAGAATAATTAAGAGGGGTATTTTAGTCGAGGTATAAGGTTTTAGCCTTTAGGGGTGGTGTGATGGACAATGACACTCTTCCAAATTCTTCTCTTCGGCCTCACTCTTAACTACTTTTGCACTCCTTTTGATAATGATATCACAACTTCCCCTCTACAAATTCTTCCCCTCATTCTTCTCTCATCTTCTTTTATTCTTTTCAATGGTTTCTTCCACTCAAAATCATTTCATAACCAATACTAATAATAACTATTAAGGACACTTTCAATGCATGTGTTAATCAACTAATAACTATAATACTAGCCTCATTAATTAAGATTCCATATTAATATACAAACATATATATATCATTAAAAAGATGATAAGAGAGATTGAACAGCCACATATGACTTATTAATATAAATTTTCAAGTTCTTACATCCTTAAACTCGAGTATAGTAAAATATTCATACTAAAAAATTCAACTTTAACAAATTTAAAAGTTATTAATGTTTATCAAACTTTAAAATTTTCAAAGTAAATCTTTCGTGGTTTCACTGCATGCAAAATGAGAGAGAACACAACTTTTAGAACGGTCAACTGAGCGTCATACTAGATTAGATTACAACACTTAAAAGGAAATCAAACAATTAGGAACTAACACATATGTACCTTAAACGTCCGAAATTGACATTGCAAAAGCCTCAAAATTATTACAAGCTTTTTGGCATTTTTGTAAAACTTGGGGTGAAACCAATTTGTATTTCTGTTTTTACCAACTTTACACCTTTTCAACATTCCACGGCCCTTTTGTTTTGCTAACAATAATGCCTTATATCACCTACCTTTATTATTCTTGACAGGAACTTCCAAATTCTTGATAATGATCAATTCTAACAGCATAAGAAAAACAGGGAAGTAGACAAGAAAAATATTCACCCTGGATCTAGCAATGCTGTTTTTGTAAGTTTGTATCCACATTAGTCACGACCTGACAGATCATAAATAATATTATCATTATATATTAATCTAATAATTTATAATTCATGTGGATATAAATTTACCTGGGCGACATCCAATTTTCTTTATCAACCCATTTTAGCCAAAGAAGAAGAAATTTGAAAAGAAAAAATGAAAGTAATGAAATCAATTTGTTGGTGATGAATGATGGGGTCCAAGCCAAACGCGCCCTTCACTGGATATTTCACAAACTGAACATCAAATGGGGTGGCTTACTATGATTTTGGCCCTACAACTCAAAAGCTTAACCAGCATACCACATGTTCAACAGTTCAACTACCCTCTCTCTCTCTCTCTCTTTTTTGTTTTTTACAAAACAAAAAAGTAGTGGCACTTCATAAACTCGTTAGGAAAGGTTGATTCTATATCATATGTACTAATCAGAGTTCTCATAACACATTGTACAAATACTCAGATACGTTATATTTAAAAGTAATTGGGTCGAACTTTTGTATCGTTATAAACAGTGATAATAATAGATGGAATGTCACTATTCACAATCATATTTATACGTGGATCATGGGGCTTCAATCCATCAATTAAGCTATATTTCATTGAAAAAAAAAGGCTATTTACTCAATAAATTTACATTTAATTGGACCGTAGCCCATTAAATATGTGGGATCTCTTTACCTCATATTTAATTTGGGATTGGATATTACTGAAAGATTCTCTTTTCTCAGTCCAGAGAAACAGTCGGCTAATTATACTTGGGCCAGAACAGCCCAAAATTATAATTGAAGAGATTATTATTGGGTCTAAAGCCCAACTCATATCATGCTCTTGCTGGCTGCAATTCTCCTCACCTACAACACTCAACTTCATTAATTATTGTGCTAAAAATATCATAAAACAACATCAACATTTTTCACATTGTTGAAGTAGAGCAGACCAAAACAGCATCTCTACGTTCATGTCTGAAAAAGCCTCCAAAATCAAGCTCAGTTCTTTGACTTCCATATAGAGTAGTACAATGGCTTTTGCTATTTCCACTCCCACATCGTCTTTGTTGCATTCTTCTTCATCATCGTCACCCACTGGTGTCAAAATCTTGGCTCTCTGTTCTTTCTCTAATTCTGCAGTTTCGATCCCTAAAAATGCAGTCTTTCAGCATGTTAAATGCATACCCCAGTTGGGTATTACTCCTTTTTCTCAGTGGAGTGGACTTAAGCATATGGGCATCTCAATTTCACACCACTCAGTGAAGATGGGTAATTCTTTTTCCCCCCTTAGCTTTTGCTGTTTCTTGATTAGGTTACTGAAGTACATGTGGAGTTTGCTTTGTGTTGGGGGAGAGTTGTGGTGGCAGTTTGAAATTCTTTAGTTCTTCTGGTAAAATTTTCAGCTTTATGTGTTCTTGAGTTTATGAAGTGGTTTGTCTTGCAGAAAGGAAGGGGAAATGTAAAGGTAAAGGAGTGTATGCTTCTTTATTTGGAGTTGGGGCACCTGAGTTTCTGGTCATTGGGGTGGTGGCTTTGTTGGTTTTTGGACCAAAAGGCCTTGCTGAGGTTAGTTTTCTTCGTCTTTCTTTGTTTTTCAAATCTCCTCTGTGCGTGTATGTGTGTGTTGGTGCTGGTGTTAAGACTTGTTGAAATAGTTCAGTTTCTACTATTCGGTGTTGTTGGTTGATTTTAATCACTACGGGGACACTTGTGCCTCTGGAAAAAGTGATTATACAGCTGATCCGTGAGCAGAAGAAGGATAGTAATGCCACTTGACCTAGTATAAGAGTACTAATGCCGTCTGGATTGATGCTTTTTGTACTGCTGTTTTATATGATTTGCTCCGCATAGAAAGAGTTGATAGGTGCTCTTTTAGATCAGCTTAGGTTGCATCTGGAGAAGATGTTGATAATGTGAAAATCAAATAGTTAATACTGGGAATGCTAGATAGTCTTGGGTTATTTACCTCTGGCCAAGTGATGGACTATTTGTGGTTCTTTGAGTGTAATGCGAGTAAACAAAACTTTTCCCATCAAATTATTTCTGAATCTTGAAAACAAGATAGCAGACTTCAAGTAGAATCTTGTTCAAGCTATTGTTGCTCAAATCCCGTGATTTGGGAATTTGGAGACCCTCATGGTGGTTACTTTGAGCTACCATCATGATAGACAAGCATTTGCTCAATTGGATACTCTTAAGTCTTGACTCATAGTTGCTATACATTAGGATGAAAAATATTCTTTGCCATGACTATTTGACAATCAAGCGCATCTTTACCTCAATGAAACAGTCATATTTTGGAGGCTTTCAGAGGTTGAAGAGCAAGATGAGAATGATGGAGGCAGCTTCTAATAATTCTACAATCTTGACTAAGACAGTGTCATTATTCATCAATGAATTGCAAGGGTCCTTTCCTTTGGTTGGACTTACTGTGAGAAACTGCAGGTGGAGTCCGATTCAAAGTGAAGATAATGCTGCCGGGAATAATAATGTCTTTGTTGTTTTTATGTTTTTCTTTAATATTCCTTCTTCTGTGAGCAGAGGGCACTTATATCCCCTTCTGTATACACGTAAAACTAAAGGCGCTAAAGACTTGCATTTGAATGTTATTGTGTAAAGTCGGGACTAATCACCCATCAGGTGGGATCTCTTTTGGAGCTTGTCATCATTTCTTATTATCAATGCAAGAATATTCAAGGAAAAATATGGATTTTTCTGCTGAAAGAACGCTCCTTGTGAAGTTTTCAAGTGTTGTGCGGATTAGTCAATGTGAAACCACTGCATGGCATAAAAGAGTGAATTCTGTTCATTGCTGAAGTCAATTTGAAGTTTCTAAGGTCCAGAAGAGGGGTAAATGGTAATTGACGGTGGCAACTCTGTCCACTGTCAAGTTACACCAAAAGTGCCCTCGAGACTAAGTAAATTTCCCTCCACCCATTTTCCAATCAGTCTCTACTCTTCTGGATATCGATCAAGCTTACTACTTGCATATTAGATTATGAAGAAGAAATCTTTATGAGGGCTGCAGTTATTTCACTCCATTAATTGTACTTTCTGGTGATAGGTTGCTCGTAACCTGGGCAAAACTTTACGTGCATTTCAACCTACAATAAGAGAACTTCAGGTAGGTTTCTTTTTGCTTTCTTTTAGAACTGATTACAGAAATGGTCCGTGGTGATATCTATAATAAGTTCTGATGTTGCGCGGCCAATTACTTTTTCCTTACAGGAAGTCTCGAGGGAATTCAAGAGCACCCTTGAGCGAGAAATCGGTCTTGACGACATTGACAATCCAGTCCCAAAACGTTCCAGTTCTGACTCAACTAAGCCTACATCAGAGGATACTCCAGGGAATTCAGGGACAAATGTTGAACCCAGTGAGTTAATGGAATTTGGAAGAAAATTCTCTTATCATTCAACTGTGAATTGTGTTTTATCTTATTTTTATTTCAATCAGGAATCAAGCTCTTTCTCCTCAAGTTTGCGAGTTTGCATAATTATAGCTTCACTTTCAACTAGTGTGTTACTTGAGAGGGAAAAGGATGTAAGATTATATTTGACAGTAGGCCATTAAATACCTTGAGCTGCATATTCCATGATCTTATGTTCACGTTGTCGTGCGGTTCTTTATGGTACCGTTGGAAATGCTCGACAAGCTTGGCCTTCTATGTGGATGTTATGGAATAAAAGCTCTCTCTGAAGTTTTTCTCTTCTTTAGTTACTGAGGTCACTTATTTGAGTTGTGGTTGGTCAACTAGCCATGATAAAATTAATCTGCAAATCGGAATTCATTCTCACTGGTTTTTGAAAATAACAGATGGTCCTCCGACGGAAAATGCAGAAGACCCGGATGATGAGTCCTTAAAGTTTGCAGACCGATTTAGAGGTACAATGGCTCAGCTACAGAAAGAGCAGGAAGAGGAGAGACAACGAGTGGAGAGAGAGAGAGAGGAGAGAGAGAAAGCTCTAAGTCTGGCAGAACCGGAAACTCCTTCTCAAGGTCCTTAATCTCAACAATCTCTCTCTCTCTCTCTCTCTCTCTCTCTCTCTCTCTCATATGTCCTCCTATGACTTTCTATTTTCAGGTACTCCTCAAGCACTGGATGCTGCCCAAGAAGCTTCTCCAGTAACTCCTCTCTCTGAGAATCCTGACAGCAATGCTCTTCAAGAAGCTGCCTCAGTAGTGCCCACGGGCCCATCTCCAAAAACTGAAGCCGAAGTTTGAAGCTTTGAAACAAGACTTTTCGAATCGATGTAGAACTTGTAGCGCGACAGCCCTTTCAGATATCTGCCTTGAGCAATAATGAGTTGAGGATTTTTGACTCTCATTCTAGCAGATAGTAAGTAATGTTGTGCTTGAACAATTCCTTGTCGATGAAGCTTTTCAAATTGCTTCTACTTTAGATATCACAGACGATTGTATTACTGCCAGAATTCACCAATAATTGCTTCGTACTTCTCTGGTTCCATATGTTTGCTTTCGATTTTGCAGCAGTTTCGGATTATCAGATGATTCTTGCAGCAACATGGCTATCACATACCATTTTCTGTGTCGTTCTTGACAATGTTTCTTTAACATGGGTGTCTGGTTTAGTGCATAGTAGCGACTCTGGGGAGTCATAATCCACGATTTTGATAGAGTTAACAAAATTGACATGTATGGTTTCTTTCTGTGTATGAGAAAGAAATCATATCTTTGCAAGATCTTAACTGGGAACTTTCATAAAACCTAACCGACTAAAATTACATAAAAACATCTTTCTTGTAGATTAAAATCAAATCAAATCAAACTCATAGGATGTCTGAATACCATAAACTGCTGAAACAGTCATGCTTAAACACAAACAAGACACCGAAGTAAAGAAGAAAAATCAACATAACACTCTCTCCCGCCATGTTTATTAATAATTTAAACTTCCACCAAGAACTCCTTGTCTTTCTCCAACTTCTCCATGGTCTTGCCTTCCAAGCTGATCTCCACGTCAATGCTCCTCCTGGGTACAGATACACCATCCCGTCGAACCGGTTGTTCAACCCGCTCCGAACGCTTTCCGGGCTACCCCACCCGAAATCCACCTCGTACACCTTGAACCGGGGCGAGCTCCCCACGGCCACGCAGTTCACCCCGGCGTCCTTGTACTGGAAGATAATGGGCTTGCTCTCCCACTCTTCGTTCCGCTTGTTGATGGCCTCCGCGTTGTGCGACACGATGGCGTTTCGGATCAGGTCCGCCCCGAACTCAATCGGGTTGGAGAGGACCAACCCGGCGGCGGTCACCGTGAATATCGCCTGGATCAGATTCCCGAAGTAGCTCTCGGGCATCGGCGGCTCCACCCTCTTCCGGCAGTCGGCGAACACAGTGAACACGGTGTAGTCCTGGACGGCAAGCTCGCGGGCGCGTGTGATGGCTTGCCATATGTGGGCGGAAAGCGACTGGAATGTGGAGAATGGCTTTGGAGGGTTGCCGGCGTTGACTTTGGCCTTGATCTGGTCAATGGCCGACTCGGAGAATTTGAAGACCTTTTCCCGGAGAAGAGGGGCCGGCGCGTCGCCGTTGGCTGCTGACTTGGCGTGTTCAGGAGCGTCGGATGGTTTGGAGAGGTTGAGCTTGACTCTGGTGTTGCGGGCTTTGGTGCGCTCGAGGAAGGGGGGAACGGAGATTGAGGTGGCGCCCTTGCAGATGTCGGCCCATGAGCTCATGAAGTGCCACGTGGAGGTACCATCAAGTATTGCGTGGTTGAAGGCACAACCCATTGCCAGACCATCCTTGAGTTTGGTGAGCTGTGAATGTATGGGGTATTAAATGATATTATCAAGAATTGTGATTTTCATACTCTTTGGGTTGGTGTTTGTATTAATTATTACCTCAAAATATAGGGGTTTTGTATCTCTAAATTATTTATTTTGTCTCATTTACACAAGGTAACAAAGACGCACCTAGCAAAATAATTTGACATTAATAGAACAAAAATATCCTTCTCACTTACCCCTATAATTTTAAAATATTATTTATAAATATAATATTAAAAAGTATATGTAAATATGCGTTGATACATAACTCATGTAATATTATAAAAAAACAGTATGTTATATAACTTATAAATTTTTATTCAATTAATATCCACATATATGAGGTTTATACAAATTCTATAGTCAATATAAAAAAACATAAATTTTATGTATTGTTTAATTTAAATAAAAAAATTATAATAATTCAGATTATATTTAGGAGAATGATTGTAATTGAGATACTTTAGGGATGTAAATAAAAAAAGCATTTTCGTCATAAAAAAATTAGTGTATATCATGAGAGACTAATTCATTACGTTTTATAGTTTAGGTTTATAAATGCACTTTATGCATAGTTTAGATGTGCAAAATGTATTTAATTCAAAATATAATATAAAGGAATTATTACCTTAAATTCATTCAAAATTTAAAACCCACCCAAATGGAAAAAGAAAAAAAAAAACATCTCATAAAAAAAACATCTCATAAGACAGACTGAAAATTTAGTAGGGTATAGACATAAGGCGGATGGATAAATTTGAATTTAAAAGATTTAATTTATTTGGTTCGTAAAAAACAGATCAAAAAATTTAAAAATTTTCGTCGAATCAATTAAATATTAAACACAATTATGACGGAACTGAAATCCACTCAATTATATATATATAGTCGTTTTCATTTATTTTTTTGAAAACTTCTATAATCATTAACCATTTATTTCAAAATAACAAATTATTCTATATATAAATCATTAATAAGTAGTAATTTGCTAATTTTTTTATTTTTATTTAAAGATATTTGCTCATTTTACATAACCCTCTCATAAATTGCATTTAACCCATATTAAATGAAATATGACATGCAAAGAGCAAAGTTGGTGAAAAAAGCAGGGCCACGGGCCATGCAATAAATTGAAGCAATAAGTTGAGCAAACCTGCACCGCCAGCAGCGGCCGCTGCAGCCCCTCCAAGTTCAAGATTCCGTTGTACGGCAACAGCTCCTTGAACTTGGAGGTGCCCTCTTCCGCCGTCAGCTCCTCCACCGTGAGCTCGTCCGCCGCGGCGGCCACCACCTCGACACCGTCCATATCATCGTCGTAGACCACCTTAAACACCCCATCCTCATCTTTCTCCAACTTCCCAGCCAACTGATAAAACTCCTCCAAAACCAGCGCCAGCCCGTCCTTCAATTTCTCCACGACATCCTCAAAGTCCTCACACCCTTTGTAGATCAGGAGTTTCTGGTTGTAGTAAAAGGCCAAGTAGGGGAGATCGAAG
>NC_026148.1:9818757-9828828 GCF_000512975.1 Sesamum indicum | reverse complement strand
CCCTACCAATGGGTTTCTTGGGCTTCACATTGGCTGTGGTGAGGGTTTTGACGCTGCCGACGTTGTTATCCTCCGCCGTTGCAAGTTCACCTGCCATGATGGACTGACTATGTTTGTGAATCTTAAGGTAAGGAAGAAAGAGGATGAGTGTACATGGGTTTCTGGAGATGGGTGTGGCAGTATATATATATGTATATATATATATATGTGTGTGTGTGTATAAGGTGAGGATTTTGATGTGGTTGGGATTGCATTGATTTGAGTCATGAGTGCAGTTGTGAAGACATTTATTACCTTTTATTTGCCACAGTGGATTTTGGTGGGAGTTGAGCAAAATTAGATGCTTTGCCTTTATCTTTATCTATTCAAAAATTACTATTTAAATTAGATTTGATCCACTCCAATCAATCACACAGTATATATATTATATTTATTATGTAATTGATCAATTTTTTTTATATTATAAAATAATAAATTTATTATGTTTATTGTATAATTTGCTTTGATTTAACCAGAACTCAGTTCAAATTAAAATTTCCCATATCAGAACATCTGTGTGTAATAAGTGTTGGAGGAAATATTTGTTGCAGAATTTACTTTGACTCTCACTCTCTTAATTAATGATGGCGAAAATGGTTTCTTGTTGACTTGGGAAAGACATTTGATGAGAAATGTGGTTGACATTTCCCCTAAATTTGAGGCACTTTCATTTAATACGGTAAAGTTTTGGACAAAATGCATAAAACACTCTTGTGTTTTTTAAAGAATCAGCTAAAAAATTCTCCTGTATTTTGTAAAATTCAGCAACAAACACTCCTTACTCTTTGTGCATTTGAGGGTATTTTTTAACTGTTTTTAACCTTTTTTTTAAGTATTTTTACTAAAAATGCCCTTTTTTGTTTTTGTTTTATTTTGTACTTTCTTTATAATTTAAATTAAAATATTAAATTATATTTAATTTATTTAATATTAGATATTAAATTAAAATATATTTATATTCAACTAATTTTATAATTGTTAATGATTAAATTTAAAATTATTTTTTAATTAATTAAAATATATATAATTATTATTATTATTAATTAGCTAAAATATTTAATTATTATAACTATTTAAAACATTCTTAATTAACTAACATATATTTTAATTAATACAATTAAAATTAATTGAAAAATAAAAAAGAAAAAATTGAACAAACAAGTTTGCGGCGCCAGAATGTCTCATAATTATAAATATTTTCTTATTATTTTGAAAATAATAAATATCCCTACAGGATTAACGATGGTTTAATAAATAACCCTCCTACAATGGACTATCACCACAGAGTGTTTGGCAGACAAACGTTAATCTGAAAAATACATTTATAATTTTTTAAATAATAAAAAATATTTATAATTACGACAAATCATAAGAAAATAATTATAATTTACTTTTTTTTAAAGAAAAAAAATTAAGATCGGAGTAGAGTGATTGGTCCTAAGAGTCTAGGCCCACATTATTAACGGGGCCAATTTTTATTTTGACCCTTTTTCTTTTGACAAAATTATTGGGGGTAGATAGATATATATGATATATCATATGCCCAAAACCTAAATGTGCGGCTACTGAAATTTGGTGTCCGGAATTTCAATAATGGATCATAAAAGCCTCCAATTTCAACGGCCCTTTTCAGCCCTCTTCTCCGCATTAATTAAGACCGTTGGATATGTAGTACTGATCCCAGGAACTCGATGTAACCCTATTATATGATCTGCTCATGTAGTTATGCCGTTTAATTGTTGTGAGATTAATGCCGTGTTTGGTTTTATTTGTGTATATTTTTAAGGATGTCTTTTTGTTATTGATTATATTATATTATGAGGATAAGAAAAATACTACTTAATTAATTAGTAATTATTTTTCTGAAAATTAGTTTTTTTATTTTTTTTTAGAAAATTACATATTGTGAAATCCCAATGGTCAACAATCAATATACCTCAAATACCAACAGGGTAAATTACAATGGACTCCTATGAATTTCCTCATAATTGCAAATACACCTTTATTGTTTGAAAAGTTACAATCAGTCCAACAATAAATTGTCACAACAGGGCATTTGTCATGATATTTATAATTTTTAAATAATAATAAAATACTTATAATTATAATAAATTTTAAAAAATTTATTGTAATTTATCCGATAAGAAGCAGAGTGGAGATTTTGCAAATTGGTGGGATAGACAAGGACTAGTGACATGCATAATTTTGCCTGTACAAAACTAGGAAATGAATAGGAATAGAAATCATTAAAGAAAGAAATGTGATGATGCATTGACGGTCGAGGTATAGTTGCAATTTCTTGGCAAAGTAGATCACAGATGGTCCTCCTACTGCATTAAATTGTCGCACATGATATTGCAGGTCCTGTCATGGATCAGACAGAGACAATTGTTGGACTTTTTTCTTTAAAATTTTATATTTGGATCCAGTTATTCAGTTATTTCTACCGAATCGTTTGATAAATTAATTATATTTATCTTGTAATTGGTATAAAATTTAAAAATTATAATTGACTGTATGATAAGTACAATAATAATTTCAATGTAACTAGTTTGATTTGAATTTGAATATTTGCTCATTGAATTTTGAAAACTGGCAAATTGTAATATTGACACCCATAAAAAATGAAGGTTCAAGTGGCCCAAAACAGGAACAAGCCCAACGAATTAGGTCCCTTGGACCACCACGAGCTCGAGGATCCTAGCCTGACAGAATGCCCATCCAAGGAACCAGGCTAGGATCGAGGGCCTATTCCTAAGGAGCTACCCCATGAAAGATGAGGGATTCGGCCGAGGGAGCAACCTGAATGTGAATTGATATTTACTCAAAAAAAAAATTTCGAACTAAACTACTCTTATAATGCTAAAAATATATTTTCTCATATACATTAACATATAAAAACGTATTAGGATAATTTAATCATAAAAAGATATATTTGATCTGTAATAAGTCAACTGAGTGTTTATATAAATTTTTTTATAATTCTTTTTTGTTAATATCAGCAAATTCGGTGCATTTTAATTAACAAAGGGTGGGGCTTATTTGTTAAATAAAAACAAACCTAAAAGATGTTAGATGTAATTTTTCAAATTGCAAGAGATCTATGTGTAACCACATCACATCTCATAGGAGGAAAGTGTAATTATCCCCTATAAATATATGACCTCAATTTGGAGGGTAATGACAATTCTACACACTCGCGCACAAGAAGTTCCGCTATGCTTCCATTGTACTATTTATTATTATGTCTAAGTTTTAATTTCCCTTTTTTTTCAATTATTACTGACTTGAGTATAGAATTATTAATGCACTTTTTGCAAATTTTTATTCTAAAGTTGGGGAAAATCGAGACCTAAAATCTCGAGTTAGACTCATCCGAATGAGTAATTTTTCACTCGCATCGAAATACAATTTGTAACTTTAATCGTACAACAATCAGTTTTGTGGAAAAACTATATGCTTATGCTTACGGCGATAATTTATCATTTTATTTTTGAAAGTTATAAAAAATTAACATGCTACTGTGTTAATGATTCTGCATATATTTATTGAAAAGAAATATAATATATAGGATTATTTGGGTGATGGAGTTGAATTCAAGGTTGGTGTTCCAGAATTCAGAATTTCTTTAATCACAAGGTTTCTAGCTCTATTGATGGTCATGAAACATAGGTACAAATGTTCTTCTAGCTCGTCAAGCTGTTCAATGAAGCTTTGGTTGTTCTTCTTTAGCTGATAACCCACTTCTTCACTGGCTTGGAGCCGATCATCCTTTCTTTCTACCCACATTTGAATCAAAGCTTCCACGTGCTCCAGCTCGTTGTTCAGCCGAGCCACTAGCCGACTTATAGTGTCCAAGTCTCTCATTAGTATGTACGTCCCTTTAGCTGCTGCATCGAGCTGAGCTGACCACCTAGCCAGGTTATCTATTGAAATCAGCTCAAGTGAGGCTGTCAGCACTCC
This sequence comes from Sesamum indicum, assembly GCF_000512975.1. Classification (NCBI taxonomy): domain Eukaryota; kingdom Viridiplantae; phylum Streptophyta; class Magnoliopsida; order Lamiales; family Pedaliaceae; genus Sesamum; species Sesamum indicum. The sequence goes on along the minus strand of NC_026148.1, from coordinate 9,824,826 downwards.
CGGCGCAGCCACTAGCATCACGAAAGCATGAGCCGCGATGACTATTAATAGTGAAGCCGTGACAGCCACAAGAAGAACAGCCGACCCACATTTAAGCTTCTTGAGCTGCCGAATTTTGGACTGTGTCTTGTCGCGACGTGTTTCGAGCTGTTTAAGCAAGTTAGAGCAGCTGTTTTGCACGGCTTGGAAACGGCTCATGGATGGAGCTGACAGGCAAAACGGGTTTGATTTTGAAAACAGGGTCACCCGGGCTAGTACGATGGGTAAACGCCTGATGTCTGGACCCGACCCGTTTTGAGGCGACTCAAATGGATCTCCAAGGGATTTATGTTTTTTCCTCATATGGTCTATATCTTTGAGCAGTAACCCACATAAATGAGAAGCATCAGAAGTATTAGAAAAATATTCAGATAAGAGCGACAAAATCTTGGGATTGGTTCGGGTTAAACCCAAGATCCGTGTTACGGTGGACTGATCCGGATCCAAAAGATGCTCGGCAAAGAGGCGATAGGATGGGAGCCGGGCTGCAGTGGAGGACCCGAGACTTCTATGGGTCATGAGATCCCCTTTGTTTAGGGCAAGAACTTGTGTCCAGAAATCGTTATAAGACTCCGTTCGAAATGCATTAGCGTACTCTTCCCGGAGGTCCAAATTTTGTGGGCTTGGATCATCAATTTGGGTTACTGCAATCCAACCAACATAAACATCATAAAAAAACCAAAACCCAACATTTTAAACAATTAAATTCACAAACTAATAAGTTATTCACGAAAAATTATCACTAGCCGCGTATCATATAAACTATGTGTATAAAATAAAAAAAAAGTTCAGATATCTAGTAAAAATAATTTTTCTTACCATTGTGTCCGAACAATTTCTTGATTTTTGCATGAAATTTAATCTTCATTACTTGGGGGGGGTGTGTGAAGAAGGGAGCAGAAGGAAAGCATAGGCATGAGAATTTATATTTGGAAGGTGCAATGTGTGAGCTTTTCTTGCTTATCTTAGAAGCAAATTTAGTGTTATATTTGATGCTTGTGAAGGTAAATATAAGTTTTATTGAATCTTAGAAGGAAAAAGAAAGACTGAAAGCATCTCAAATTGAGGAGGACCCTCTAGAAAAAAAGATATTGTAATTTCTTAATTTTTGGTGAAGATGATGCATGACCACCTCGGAAGAAGCAACTCTTATTTCAGACATATTAGGAAAAACAAACAAACAAACAACAATGCTCCTTACTAACACATAACTTTGGTATTATGGCACCTGATTTTGTACAATTTCGAAAACACACACAAATATCTCTTAAAAAAATATTACATCTAACACTCTTTAAAAGTGTAATGAAAGTATTTGTATATTTTAACCTAATATCTATAATGTCAATGATGCAATTTAAGAAAATGGTTGGTTTTCCGTTCCTGGGCCGGCACAGTTATTACCTTATCTAGTTCACTACTATTCTAGTACTCGAAACTCTTTTTTAACATTATAAAGGCTAATAACCCCATATAGACTTTGATGTAAGACCACCTAACTAAGATAATGTTCAAAGAATTCGCATACTTTTCATTTGAATTATACGATCCGAGGATGTCATTATTTATCTAAATAATTTCATTTATTTTTGGATCTACTGTGAGCAGCATTCTAAATTATATTGATGTGATTGATTCAAATGGATCAAAATTATAAATACCCAATATTCTTAGTGAGATGCATCGAGTTGATTGTGTTTATTGGACTCTTACTTTTTTAACCGATTTGTCTAATGCCAACATACCTAATTTTTTTGTAATATTGAATTGTGAATCAAAAATTACTAAATGGATCTAATATATGGAGACCAACAACCTTGACCAAAAGCAACATTACGATGGATGTCAAAATCAGACTTGTTCAAAATTTTGTTAGCCAAAATGGTAGGTAGTACGATTGTAAAAAGGTCCAATTGGCAACGCACTGTTGCCCAAATTTCCCAAAGGCAAGCAGCAAAGCAACATGGAACCACAAAAACAAACACCGGTACGTTGAGCCCTTCCATGGTGGAAGCGCAAAGAATCCTCCGCAAACAGAACATGTCACACAACAAACCTCAGAATCCCAGTACAGACAACAAAGATAGTACATGAAACACTCATACGATGATGCCGAATCTTCATTATGCTCTAGCAGTTAGAAGAACAAAAATATGTGTTCAAATGGCAACGAGCAAAGCATGTGGATGGAATGGCAAGAACAAGCGCGGGGTGAGCCCCTCCCCTGTTTGCTCTTGCCAGCCTACAGAATCCTCCCTAATGCTCGAGTGGATGTCACATAACAAACTTAGTCACGTTCCTTAAACGTGTCGTTTTCGATTTGCTTTGGCCTTCAAGCAGTTTTACAATAGTTTCTGCTTTTGTTATAGAAATATATTGCAAAAAAATAAAATTATAGGTTTAGTGTTTGACAATGAATTTATTGTAATTTTATCAATAAGTTGCATAGGTAGGTTGAGAGTCACTCGTAACTTTTAGTTTTACAAAACAAAAAATACTTTTCCTGTCCAATGTGTTCCTTAAGTATACTATTTATATGTTATTCTAATTTATTTTTCCCTTTGCTCCTTGTGAGTTTAATAAATATACGGAAACAATTAGAAAGAATTTTAATTCAATTAAAAGTTTAATAAATTTAATTTGTAAAATTTAGACACACGTGTAAAATATTCTTATTAATATAATTAGCCAACATATTTTTGTTCAGGTGGTAAATGTCGAACATTTTTAACATCTAAGTTAATGGATTTGAAGTTAAAAAATTTATGTTCATAAATTATTTGAATAATTTTAAATTCAAAAGATTTCAAATAATTCACTTCTAATTTAAACTATATTTTATTAAATATTAATATATTTTAATTCTTTCAATATAATATTATTTTAAATACTTTAATAAAATTCAGTATAATTACTGGGCACTTGAAATCAATTATGCAACACATAGAATAATTATACGTAGAATCTATTTGTGAGTACATTTAATATCCTTATTATTTATTTTTATCTATCAAATAGATTCATTGATCGAAATTCATTAAATTTATTGATATTAATAAAAAAATAAAATAAAAACATATATTAACTCCAAATTGACTTATTACTCACTTAATGAAGGTGAAATAAATCTTTTCTGACTAGAATATCCTTATAAGAATAAGTATATACTTAATGCATGTGAAAATGTCAAGATATAAATTTTAAAAAACCTGCAATAAATGACTAATAAATCAATTATGAGCAAATGTGTATTTTCATTCAACTTTTAAGTAGATTTTGACTCACGAAAAAAACTATTTATTAAGTAAAAATAAATATAAAAAATACTAAATATAATTTTTCAAATCACAAAATTTATATAAAATAACACAAAATTTAATAAATACAATTAATAAATTATTTTTAAATTGAACACCGATCACATAAAGCTAGTTGCAATGCGGTATGTTGAGTTAAATCTAACCAAAGTCACCATAATCAATCTAGAGCTTTGCCTTCCGTAAGAATGTCTGATTGTGTGATATGTAAGAATACAATAATCTTATCGTAAAGCTGATTTTTCCATGTTTCTGATTATATTAATCAAAATAACGTCATAATATCAGATTTACTTAAAAGCACAGACACGAACACATTTAAAAAAAAAGAAAATAAATAATAATAATGTAAAACAGAGTGCGGTTACAAAATCTGAAATTGCACTCTAGAAATCATCCCCATCGTAACCCAAATCATCCTCCACCCGCTCAGCAGCGTCGTCAGCGATCTTGTCCTCCAGCGCATCAACTCCCTCCGCCAGTGCCAGTCCACCTAACGCCCCTGCAACCGCACCCACGGCCAATCCCGTCCCCATACCCCCAAACTTACTCTTCTTCTTCTCCTCCACATACCCTTGCTGTCCGTAACCCGGTTCCCCGTAGTAGCTACCTTGCCCGTACGCCGGCTGGCCGTAACTTGGCTGACCGTAACTCGGCGGGGCACCATAGGCAGGGTACCCCGATGGGGGAGCCGCGTAGGCCGGCGGCGCTCCGTAATATTGATTCCCGTACGGCGGAGCAGGGTAATCCCTGGTCGCCGGTGGAGGTACACCGTACGGTGGGGCGTAATAGGGATCCGGAGCACGATACCTGGGCTCGCGGACGCTGACGCTGACCTCCAACTTTCCTTGAGGTCTGCCGGAGGGGCGTTTCAGCTCGAGTTTCCTCTCGACACGAGCACCCATGCCGGCGTCGTCAACGACGTCGCGGAGAGGGAGCTTGGCGGAGCCGATCAGCGGCTTGGTGTCCTCGGCGTCGTTGGCGTGGACGATGTCGATGTAAAGAGTGGAGTCCTCGATGGGGGAGTTGAAGGGGATGACGACCTTTTCCTCCCAATAGGGGGAGGTGTCGCCGTCCTCGTCGACGCGGGTGGAGCACTTATTCTTGGGATCGACCCAGAGGACGGCGTAGGGCTTGAGCTGGCCGTGGCGCCAGTTGACGTTCTTGAGATCTTTGGCGGAGGTTACTGTGACTTCAACCTCATAGCGTGACCCCATTTTTGGAAGAGAGTGAAAGAAACTGCGTCTGGAAAACGTTTGGTTGGAATTGTGGTGGGGGGATTGAGGGGTTTTTATAGGGTGGGAATGGAGAGTGGGCCGTGCCAGATTCTTGTTCTATCGAGAAGGTGTCATCCAATCCTCCTGAAGAAAAGACCATTTTACCCTCTACGCATGTAAAAAGAAGGGAAAATGAATAAGGGTAGAGTTGTGAATAGAAGGGTGGGGACAATGACAACGTGGGGACGGGTAGTTGGGATTAGAAAGTAATTAAGTGAGGAGGGATTTGTCCGAGGTGGAAAATAATGAGGGGAATTTCTTAGCGGAGAAGGTTCTAGTAAATTCAAAAAAAACATATTACTCAAATATTTCCAAAAATATTTTGTACACATAAAATAAAATAAAATACAAATATGATTTTCTTGAAATCAGCTCAAATTATACAAATACTTCACATCTTTAATAAAATTATAGCTATAATTGTCAAAATGTGTTAGTGTAATATTATTTGAGAAGTATTTGTGTAAGTTTAGCCTTTAAATATGAAGTGTAATTTTAATTACAATTATAATTTCATAAAATGTGGCTGTAATTATATAAAAATAAATAATATTTGTATATTTTGACCTAACCTCAATATTTTATATTTTATTTTTATATATACTACATATTAATATCTTGCTAATTATACAAATGTGCGCGTAGACTATTTCATGTATTTTGATATTTATATATAAATGTAGAAAATAATAAATTTTAAAAATTAAAAAATTCCAAAGTGGTGCGGAGTGAGGCATGATGCATGTTCTGGTACTATAGCAAAAGTCCCTGGAAATAGTGGAAAGTCAGTGTGTGTGGTGTGTGGGGGGGGGGGGGGGGGGTCGCTTGAAAAGTTTAGGAATATTCTTAGCTTCAAGTTGGTCATACGCGGCTGTCACACGGAATAGATTGGGCCTTCTTTCTGGGCTAAAAATTGGGCTTTGTGGATATTGGGCCAGGGATAATACTACCTCTAGCCCAGCCCATTTTCTAAGAAAACACAGCAACAAGTGGCCCATATAAGATTTGTTCAAGAATTTGCTTCTCAACTCTAAACCTCCTCAAACCCTCTTTCTTCTCGCTATCTGCGCTCTACAATGCTTTCTCGCTTCATCTCCAAATCTTCACAATTTCATCGTTTGCTAACCCTAGTTTCCTCAAAATCCCACCTCGTTAACCCTAAACCCATCGCGCGGGGCCCTGTATTTTCGGGCTCCACTCAGTATTTCTCTCCCAGAGCTCCTCATTTCTATTTTTTCTCTACGAAAGGTGGGAATGGGAACTCTGGTGATGATTCAGCTGCCTCCGGAGCTGATTTGTGGAAATTGTCCTCAGAAGTTGACCAGGATATTGACTCCGTCTTTTCCGTAGAATCTGGGTCTCTTGAGGGCATCGACAATCAGAATGGCGGAGAAAGGAAAATTGGTGATGATAAAATAGCTGATCCATTTAGTTGA
>NC_026148.1:9788523-9818747 GCF_000512975.1 Sesamum indicum | reverse complement strand
ATGTGGTTGGGGGGGAAGAGAGCACTGGTGGGAATGAGGAATGGGCGACTGCTGATGACTATCAGCCGTGGAGTTTTTCTGAAGAGGGGAAGGAAGAAGGGGAAGAGGATGTGTTTGGTATTGAAGCAGAGAGTGGAGAAATTGGGATCAGTGGTTTCGGGGATGGAGTAGGAGAAGGGCTTGGGGGGATTGAAAACAGGGAGCAGGAGAAGCAGCTTGAATCTGAGGAGAAGGCCTTAACTGCGATTCTCAAAGGTAGTTTACTGTCATCCGTTTTGAATTAGTGTTTTAATTTGCGTCTGCAATATAATGTTCTTTTCCTTTGGTTTGGAAGGTTGTTGGGTGGGGGGTTGATATTGGTATAAGAGTGTTTTTTAAGCGGTTATCTGATGACACTGGATGTTGAATTCTGTTGTCTGATCGTGATTTCTACTCAGGTTAGTGTGAAACACATCCTTGGGTGCATAGAAAGCTTCGCCTTAGACTTTATGTAACTTGATTGGTTGTTTTGGACATAGAAGTTCGGCTGTTCTGGGGAAATTCTAGTTATTAGTAAGGAGAGGAATTCTTGGATTTGGCAGGGATGTAACTGAGATATAGCTTTGACTAGCTGAATTTTGCTTTCGGTCTTGTGATTAGTGAGTGTGAAACTGGTTTATGGTCTAGAATTTTCTGCCATTTACATGTCTATGTTCATTATAATCTTTTTGAATTTTTAAGAGAAAAGTTTTTGTTTGCCCTGACAACTATTTTGCAAGGACAAGTCTAATTATTTCATCCACAGGGCCTCTGTACAGTTACAGAATTCTCTTTCTGAAATCAATTCATGGTTTTGCTGATTGTCGCAGGTCCAGATCGTGCATTTGGTGATCTCATATCTGCGTCTGGAATAACAGATGAGATGCTGGATAGTTTAATTGCCTTGAAGGATTTTGAAGGCATTCAAGGACTCCCTCCTCTGTCTGAAATTGAAGACATGCGTTATGAGAAGAATACCAGAAAATCCAGCAGAGCTGAAATAGAGCGCCAAAAACAGGAGGAGGTGGCCAAGGCACGGGTCAGACAAGTAGACGAGAAGGGAAGGGCTTATGGAACAGGAAAAAGGAAATGCAGCATTGCCCGCGTCTGGATTCAGCCTGGTGATGGAAAATTTTTTGTGAACGACAAAGAGTTTGATGTATATTTCCCAATGCTTGATCACCGTGCTGCTCTTCTTCGCCCTTTCTCTGAAACCAAAACTTTGGGCATGTGGGATGTCAGTTGTACTGTTAAAGGAGGTGGCACCTCAGGTGAGTGCTGGCTTGCAACGGAAACATTCTGGTCTGCTTCATTGCATTGCATGCAATGCCTTTTCCTTGCAGTATGATGTCCTTCCTAGATTTGAACTTCAATCAAGAGGTTTTGACAGTTTAAAGATCTAATGTTGCCTCATGTTTGTAAATGTCATATTTTATTTGTGGCTCAATCTGTCTGATGTCCTTTTCTTGGTTCAGAAGAATCTCGCTGCTTTATTATCTACACTGAAGCTCCTATTAAATTGTTCATCTATGTGCTTGTTTCTTCTTTGGAAAGTTCATCTACCTCATGCTCTTTCATATAGTTAACTGTTGTGGTGATCAAAGGATCGTTTCCAGAAACTTGTTTGAAATTCTAGCATCATCTCTTATTGTGATTCACAAACTGTTATTTTCCCACTTCAGAGTTGATGTTCTGATTACTGTTCATTTCAATATTATATGGTAGAAAACCTCTATTATTGTGATTTCAGTGTTATTTTCTTAATGAAAAATCTCGAGTGTATCTTGCATAGCTACCTGAGCTGGCCTTATTCAATTGTCAATCACTGGTCACTGTTTTATTTGGCTTGCAACTGCAAATTTGTGTTTCTTTCCTGTATAATACATTAAAGGAACCTTATTTTGAGCAGGTCAAGTTGGAGCAATCCGATTGGGCATCAGTAGGGCATTACAAAACTGGGAACCAGGATTCCGTCCTCCTCTAAAAGAAGGTTTGGCTTCTGGAGACATTGATATTTCTTTCTGTTTTATGTCCCCTCCTGCGCCAGGACATGTTGGATATGAATGTCTTATTATTTTCTTAAGTTATTTATACCTGTGCAAAAATTGTTGCCAAGCATCACCCATCAACTTTCCCTCTCAACATTTTAAATACAATCTCTTCTGTGAGACTAAGATATATCTTCTAACCTGTATTTGACGTCCTTTCAGCTGGTTTTCTGACAAGGGACTCGAGAGTTGTGGAAAGGAAAAAGCCTGGTAAAGCAAAAGCAAGGAAAAGCTTCCAATGGGTCAAGCGTTAACCAATGGTTTTGCACTCTTCCTTTCTGGCCCAAGTCATACAGCATTTCTTACATTGTTCTTCCTCAATAAGAAGCTCAGTCATGTAACACTGCCTGTAGTCCAACATTTTGCTCCAATACGATGCGGTTGAAGATATGTGCAGCATCCTAACTCACCTTTTCTGCCCACAATTCTTTCCCATCTTGGTTGTCTACGGGCATGGAAGGAGTCCCCCAAGTGTTGGTTGGTCTATTTCCTAGAAATTTTAGCACAGCCGGTCGTATAATTTTATATTCCGAGTTAGATCAGGAAATTGTATTAGTTAGAATGTTAGAAATGAAATCGTTCTGAAGAAACCTGAAATGTTACTGCTGCTGACTAATTTATGGTAGCAGCTACATATCTTTCGATTCAATTGTGTGCTGAAGAGACTAATGTTTTCTTCCGAACTGGCTAAGCACTCTGTTGGGCATGGACATTTTTATTATCATCAGTTGGTCGGGAGTAACGGGGCGATGGTCCTTAATATCTCCTTACTTATGTTGGGAAGCCATATCCGTTTAAGCAAATGTTATCAACCAGTGGTGTTGGGCTGTAAATTGAATGAAGGGGCGTGGATGATGTTGTTCTCAGGTCGCTCTGGGACAGTCAACAATCCATCAGTACGAGGACCATCTTGTTTGTCCGGAGCCTCAACAGAGTAACTTTGCTTTAATTGAGTAAATGTTTGTTTTGTTGCTCCAAATGTAATAGACATATTTGATTGTCTTGCTGCCTCATCTCCAAAGCACAAGCAGCTGTATCTCAATTTTTCCAAAATTTCTTAGGAAATATTATAAATATCTAATTCATTCTTCAAATGTACTGTTCAGCATTTGTTACAAACAAAATCATGTGAAAACCCCATAATTTTTCAAATGAGGCCCCAAATTTTATTGCTCTTATTGATACATTAGACAGAACTATCTTAGCATCTTTAAAGATTCTTCCAAATTTAATAATAATGGTCTAATTTCTAGAAGTTGATTACATTGATATAATTTTTGAATATCTAAATTTTATTAGTAAGCGAGAGCATTCTTGAAGTACACTTTTGTTTTTTTTGTAATTTTTAATCATATTTCATCATTCTTTTAAAATTTCTCTCTCTTTTTTTTTTTCCTGAACCTCCAAGTTGCCAACTTTTAACTTCTTATAACTTTCTTATATTTTAGCATATTTTTAATTTTTTATTAATTAAGATTAAAATACAAATTTAAAAATAAAAAAAATTAATTTAAAATACACACATTTGAGTCTGTTCCACGTACTAGTATATGTAAATTGACAAGCTAAAAGCCTAAAACCATTGGCATTTTAGATTTGGTACATGACAAATGTGAAATTAATTATAATTCAGGGGCTCACTGCTTGCCCCATATTCTGACTGTCAGTAAAAATGACAGCAATATAGTCCCTGGTGGCGAGGATGACAATCATGCAAACAAGGACAGACTACTTGGTTGCTCTTGCATGTCCCACCCCAACACTGACATATAAAAGCTATATCTATATCATGGCGAAATATGCGAGTTTTTTCTAATTTTGGTATCATTTCAAAAATCCCATAAAATAGAAAATTAAAAATATTGACCTCTATTTTATAGGACTAAATGTATAATTTCACTCGCTCTCATGTTATCACATGATACATGTGTTTTTAGGGTTTTTCACCCAATTCGAATAATAATCTTTAATTTTGTTGAATTTATGCTTTGATCTACGACAAAGATCTGCATGCATGATATGCATGTTTCCGCAGTGAAAACAATGTCATGACGCTACCTAGAACGAATATCACAAATCCCTTGCATCCCGCACGACACTCCACCCCCACAATAATATTAATGAAATGTGTAATTAATGTTATGATAGAGTTATAAATACCTAATTCTTTCTAATTATGTTTTAAATTGAGATGGTTTGAATTGTGAAAATTATTATTCTTTTTAAATAAAAGCGAATGAATAATTATTATTAAAAACAAATCGATTACAATCCCATCTGTGGATTACAAGAGTAGCCAGTTTATGAGCATTTTTGGAGCATAGTTAATTAATAACCTACTCATCTTTATAAACCTCTTTGCAATTCTCTAATTAAATACATACCCAAATTTGTACAAATTTGCATAAATTCCATACAAATTAACCCAAAGAAGAGATTTCAAATATGTAGATTTGAAATCAAATGAATTCGAAATCCCTTCATTTAAAATCCTTAGCCAAATCCGAAACCGTCTTTCTAAGATTAATCAATGTTTTTAACGTCTGTATTTTTTATGGAAATCACAGTGTCTTGGCCTCCCCACTTCCGCATTCGGGCTGTCATCTGCTCCACCTGCAATTTGTAATTGTACCTTTTTAGTAAGACTGCCACGAGTGTGATAAATTTGCAACATAACTGGGAGTTTTAGTACAAACCTCTTTGTTCCAGTTGGTTTTGTAGAGTACGAGAAAGAGCAACAGTGTCTGCAGAGCCACTCCAGCAATCATGCCTCCCCACACTCCCTGAAAATAAGATTGTAATAAGTTCATCATCACCAACAAAATTTACATAGTATAATACAAACAACTAGCTAGTTAGACTGTAGATGAGTATATCGCAGGCCGACTCTCTCTGTGTGTCTGCGTCTATGTGTAGTATAATAAGATCAAAATTATTTACCACGACACCAAAATTAGCAACATAGCCCAGAAGGAATCCTAAAGGGAGACCAAAAATGTAATAACAAGCTAAGTTGATGTACGCTACGAGCGCCTGCCAACCACCTCCTATGGCTACACCTGCACAATTCTCCAACAAATAAAACATACTAATATAGAAAAACAACAACGAGCAATTCACAAGAATGCTGCCATATCTAATCCAAGACAATACCTGATATCACTGGCTGCACGCTGTTGAGAAGCATTGTAATACCAAGAAGGCCTGAAAGATGACTCACTGCCTGCCGCATAATCTCGCTGTCAGTAAAAATAACAGCAATATAATCCCTGGTGGCCAGGATGACAATCATGCAAACAATCCCAATCAGCAAAGACTGAAACACTGTCACGTAGACACAGTATTTGGTTGCTCTTGCATGTCCCAAGCCAAGTTCATTCGAAACCCGAACACTGAAAAATGTAAAGATATATATGATATAGTTGTGAAATCGTCTAGACGGAGTAAACGTACGTGTCAATGAGAATCTTGGATCTTTTTTACCTTATAGCAGCATTGATCCCTATAAACACCATGTTCTCCCACCCATTAATGTTCATGCTGAAAATAACAAAAGAAACATCCGTAAAAATGCATCAAGAATAATGGCTTTACATAGGGCCATCAATGAACAATGATGCAAGAAAATATGTTCATTATTGTTCTATAAGCTCACCAAATAGAAAGGGAACCAACTGCAGTCACGGCATCCTTAAGATTGCCGGTGAGGATAGTGATGCTCATCATATACCAAACTTCCAGACACATCATCACAGCAGAAGCAAGCGACAACCTAACAAACGCCCATATATCGTTAAACGCAGACCAGGAGAACCCCTTCCACCCGTCCTTACACCAACCAACCACGTAAACAAATTGTGATATTGCAATAAACCAATTCATAATATCATACGCCACAGCTACTCCAACCGCTCCCCATCCAAATAAGTTGACGAAAAGCCAACACAAGAGAGTTTGTAAAAGCAGAGCAATAACTGCTATCCAGGCAATCACGGTAACCTTGCTCTGGGCTTGAAGGAACTTTTGGGTTGGAAAATTTACAGCAAAGGAGAAGAGCTGGGGGATGGTCAGACGTGAATAGAATCCAGCAGGTTCTGCAATTTCATCGGGCTGCCCTATCAACTTCAGAAGCGGGGTGGCAAATATGTAAACCGGCAATAGGATAATGCAAGAGACGAATAAAATTATCGTGGATCGTTGCATGTAAATGCCCAGCATATGAACTTGTCCAGCGCCGAATGCCTGACCACAGAGTGTTTCAAGGGCACTTCCCATCCCAAACTACAATCCATATTAGACTATATTAGATTTGGTTTCAAAGATGAACATCAGATCACACACAATATGTTATAATATCAGAATAAAGGATTCGAATTGAGATAATGTTAAAAAAATAATTTAAAATTCATCAGTAATCTAAAATAAAAGCAGAAGAATTTGAAATTATTTAAAACATGAATATTTATTGGAATGAAGTAAAAAAAAATATTATTTGGCATTTGAAATACCCACCCTCCAATTTAATAATCCACGGATAATGTCAAAGAAGATATTAGCATAAGACAACAACTGTAAGAAAACAAAGAAACTATAAGGTTAAAATAGGTCCAGGTTGTCCTATTGCCTTTCCTTCTCGACTTGTCTATTTTGTCCCTTTGCCTCTTGCAGAGCTCCAAACAAGCAATGATAATGTATACCCACAACCTCATTTCAAACCTACAAATTCTAATCTAACACAAAATGAATTCTATATAATGATATTTTAACCCCTTGATTAAGGCTGAGGTTGTTGAAAATACACAAAATTGCAGGGCACATATCGAAATTATCGTCTTCCTCCACACTCTAATTTGGAGATTATTTTATCAAAATTATCTTTAAATTGCCAAATTACAAAACTAAAAATTACTACTCGAATATTTACAGAACTAATTGCAAATATTATAAATTGATGACCGGAAGTTCAAAATATATAACATAATCAAAATAAATGAATTGAAAAAGAAAAAATACATGTGAAAATCTTTGCATGCACAAATAAAATGTATGTATACTGTATTTGAGTATCAAGTATGGAAAGAATCATTTAATGTCATTCACTTTAAAAATATTATAATAAATTAATACTATTTATCACAGTTTAAATAAACTAATACAAAATTTAAGTTTCAACTATAGTTAATAATATGTTTATCATAATTTTTAGACACAATTAATATTTTTAAGTATGTTGCAGAAATTATAGCTAACAGAATAGCAAGAGAGAGAGAGGAGGGAGTCCAGAGAGATAGGTCAATTGCTGTGTGATTGATCATTTGTACTTGTGATATAATTAATTACGTCGCACCAACACTGCGATAGATCTCTTCAGTATATTTGTTTAGTATAAATAGGAGGAAGAACAGTGAACTAACCATGAAGCCGAAACCAAAAGTTCCGACGACTGTGAGAGCAATGGAGAAAGCAGAGAGTTCAACATCTCCGATGTGACCGACGAAAATGGTGGCGACGGAGATGCTCCCGAACTGGCAAACGATCTGAAACGCTATGGGTCCGCCTATTCGCCATAGCTTCACTGATTCTATGCAGAAGATCCTCCACCATGCTTTAAGCCCTTTCACCGGAAGGTAGTCGCCGTCGTCTCCGATCAGCTCGAGCTCGTCGGGACTCCGTTCCAGCAGCGGCGCCTCCATACTTAAGCGACGGCGCAGTGGCAGCAACGCTCAATGCCAAGAAAGAGGAAACAGGCAGCGGATAACAAACAGTAATATGCACGTCCCTGTTTGTTAACAAGAGTACGTGGTGTTGCAGCTGCTATTTAATTATGTGCTACAAAGAATAACGTTCAACATATATTTTATTATTAAAAATATAAAATATATAATAATCATTTGTTCATCAAATACATGAAAATATCATACGTAATATAAACTTAACGTGCAATTTACTATAAACATGCAAAATTTGTAGGTCACACGTTTTACAATGTGACCAAATAATTATTAGGATAAATTATATTATTGATACTTTTTAAGGCCAGTTCTAATTATACAAATACTTTATATTTATAGTACCCTATATCTTTTTTGTAAGTATATTTTTTGAAAGGGTGTCGATATAATTATGAAGGAAAATAACACTTTTTGTTCCGTGATTTAGGGTAGGAAGTTTGGTCCCATTGATTATGAGTTTTTTTACTTTTGATTCTGTAACTTTTAAAATACAGTACTTTTCGTCCCATAACAACTTCTATTGTATATCTTAAGAAAAAATACCACGTGCTACGCACTTACGCCATGTGGCCTTTTTTGTTAAATATCTAAAATTAAAAAATATGTTATGAGACCAAAAATACTATTTTTTATTTTTAAAATCATAAAATAAAAAATAAGAATTTAGTAATAAATGGGACCAAATGAGAAAAGGTCCTCAATTACGAGACAAAAAATATTATTTTCACTAATTATCCTCAAAAGGTGCAACACTTGTAAAATTATATAGGGTCTAGTGATAGTTGCAACTACAACTTCATAGAGTATACTTGTAATTAAGGACAAAATGAGATTAAATAATTAAACATATTCTTAATTAAGGGGTGTTCACATAATTTATTCTTAAAATTATTATTATTGTTATTGTTATTATTATTAGGATAAATTACAACGAATCTTCCTGAATTATTCTTTTACAATTTTTCAGAATTTTCGATCCACTTCATTTTTTTTGTAAATTACGTACAACAATAATAAAATTGGACAATTCTATATCTCTATCCAAAAATTACATAATTTTATAAAGTACCATAAAATTATTTATAATTTTTAAAATAATAAAAAAATGTTCACAATTAAAACAAACCTAAAAAGAATTCATTGTAATTTACCCATATTATTATTATTACTAACCGTGATTGGTCTGGAAGAGGAGAGATTGCGAGAGTTGGCGTTAGGATTAGTCCTAGGAATTATTATATATAAGTTATTTGATATATATATATTTTTTATAGATAGAAAACGTAATTATATTATTATATTAATATTTTAATAAATTACTCAATTGAATAATATTGAAAAAAATAATAACAAAAATTATAAATACTGATATTAGGTGTGTGGAGATATGATTGAATGATTGGAGGTGAGGTGGGCGCAATGAGCAATGAATGGTTGGGGAGGCGTAGCTTTAGAAGCATATATCCTATCATGATAAGATGGTGAAAATTTGAGGTCTACAAATGAAAAATATCACCCCCCGAGAAGGAGTATTTATACAATTTATATTGAAGACACGAGCCCATGGTATGGTTTTTGGAGCCGTTGATTGGTCTGATAATACTTAAAGTGAGATGTGGGATCCTGACACGTGGTCCACGCAAATGGATGCTTTTTGATCCTATAAATATGATATTTATACTTAATTTATGGTAAAATATTTATTACACTCAAACCATAATCTAACTTAAGTATTGGTGGTTTTTGAATAGAGACTTCATAGCAAACCTAACTTTATATTCTTTTCTTAGATCCCAAGTACTATTCCGAAGTCGCTCGAAGTGACTAACGACCTCGACAAAGATTAAGTCCATTACTTTTTGTTTCAATTGCAATTTGCTCCGTCACGTGCAAAATTAGGGAGGGGGTGGGGGGGGGGGAATAATTGTTTTAATTTGAAGAATTCATAGATTACATATGTTGGAAAAAATTTGTAATTTTGATCCTATAATTATAAGAGGATGTTGGGAATTCTCGGATGAAAGGCATTGGTTGATCACAGAGAAGCAGAGGACAAAACAGAGAAGTGGTTGATCACAGAGAAGCAGAGCAGAGAAGCAGAGCTCCCTTTCTTACGAAGTCGCATATTTGTGGAATGAAAAACACGTTTTTCACTTGTCCTATTAGTTTTACGTTTTTGTCAGCTGATTGGTTAATTGGTTTTGAGTTTGTTATTTTTGTTATCAGTCGTCTCTTTCATCTGTATTTCCTCTGTATTTAACAGAGAGTACTATACAACAATTAATATATGAAAATTGGCCAAAGTTCTGCCTTTGCAATGGCAATTAATTCAATTTCTCCATTGATTTCCTTTTTCTACAGAGGATGACAATTTTAATCCTCTATAAATTCAATTTGTAATTGAGCCTTGAAAATATTGGTATATTAAAAGACAAAATCCATTGAAATTTGAAAACTAGCCGGAATTTGGCAGGTGAGCATAACGTATGCCATGAATTTCAGTTAAGTTTTCAAACGCGGATTTGTCCTTAATATGTCAATTTTTCTAAATTGTAGGTCTTAATTCTCAAATGGATGCTCCATAGTAGTTATAGAAAGAAAATACTCAAATGTACTCGATTTATTTTAATTAATGATAGTTTATCATTTTAAATCAAAATAAAATTTATGCTAAAATACAATTAATTTCCATGCATCTCACACACACATATATATATATATATATATATATATATTGACGGGCTCTAAGTACATAATTGCTAGAATGAAAATTTTAGATCAAATTAAATATGATCATATTTGAATTAATTATATATAGCTAAATGTATTATGAAAAATAGGAAAAAATGTAACTTTGGTCCAGCTTTTTAGGAGTAATGGCAATTTTAATTCAGGTCCAATTCAAAATAGCAAATCAGGACAGTAATTTTTAAAAAACGGCAATTTACAGACAAAACGTCCTAATATTGCCAGAATCGCACAGATAATGTGCACGTGACCACATAAATTGGAAAATTTCTCCAAAATCTGACGAATTAGCTTAAGTGGAAGTATTTTTCCAGTCGATGCTTAAGTGGCAAAGGTAATGTGTTTTAAAAAACCATGTAATTAAATACGGGCTGAAAAAATACTTTCGCATAAGTTAATTCACTGGATTTTGAAGAAATCTTTAAATTTATGTGGTCATGTGAGCATCATGTGCACAATTCCGGCAAAAATATTTACGAGGACGCCGAGATTAGCAATGTAACAGAGAATCGTATCCTAGAAGCAGATAGAAAATGTAATAACAAGCCAAGTTGATGTACGCTAGGATCTTTTGCCAACAGCCTCCCATGCTTACGCCTGCTCCCTCCTCCAAAGGATTAAAGACGCTCGTTGCATATTGTTGCTATCAGAAAAATAGTCCCTTGTGGCGAGGATGACGGCGCCATGCAAAGAATCCCAATCAGTAGAGATTGAAAGATGGTTACGTGGACAGAGTATTTGGTTGAAGCGTCGATGAGAATCTACGACTTCTTTTTACCTTAATTATAGCAGCATTTACACCGACGAACAACATCGTATGCCAACCATCAATGTTCATTCTGAAAAAGAACACACTGACACTCGCAATGCTTCAATTCGGAAACCATATTTTTATAAACTGCGTAAAAGAGGTGTGAATCGTATGGAATAAAGAACAGCGACGTCTAAATCACCAATCACTATTCATTAAACTCTAATCTCAGGCCGCAGTTTTCAACTCCATCACTGCTCACCAAACATCGCCGCCGCCGCCACCCTCCGTTTCCTCCACACGATCAAAACAGCGTAAACACAGAGTAAAGGACAGTATCTCGGTAATAGTAGTCAAGTTTCATCAAACACATGGAGAACATAAACCGCTTCACGACAACATACTAGAAAAAGCGGAGAGTTCAATATCTCCGAGATGGCCTACGAATACGGTGGTGACAGAGGTGGTCCCGTACTGACAGAGGATCTGAAATGCTATAGGGCCGCCTATTCTCCATAGCTTGGCTGATTCTATGCAGAAAGCCCTCCACCATGCTTTCAGCCCCTTCACCGGCAGGTAGTCTCCGTTATCATCGATTGGATGGACGTCGCCGGAGCTTGTTTCGAGCAGCGGCGCCTCCATCGGAATGTCAAGGGGAATTTATTTAAAAAATGCAGGAAAAAAAATAAAAAAAGTAACGTATTTTAAAAATATTTAGAAAAGTAGGTGCCACAATTTTTAATTAAAAAAAAAATTCTCTATGTTATGACAATTTTTTTTTTTAAAAAAATTATTTTATTCCACGATGAATTGCTGCCAATTTCTCGTTAAAATTTCAGACCATCATGGCAAGTTGTCAGTTATCAAATATACCGTTCGACTCTCCTTGATGAGACGAACATTTTCCCACAAACAATTTCAAGTTTTATCAATCGTAAATAATGAATTTTTAGCACGATTACCGCACCTTTCGGCCGTCGATTCACTGCCACCGGAGCGACCCACGATCACGAACCACCAACACTGGACTCGCCTCGGCCTAACGGTTCTAACGAGATGAAATTTGAAGTTTTTCCGCCGAAAATTCGCGCTGAAGCTGTTTGCTGTCATTTCTCCACCGTCAGGACGAATCACAGATTATGACCATAGCCGTTAGAATCCTGTCGTCCAGACGATTCCAACAAGACCAATCTTGCTCAATTTAATCAAGTATTTATTTGCTCAATTAAAATAGATATGTTTTAAAATAGTTGTAATTTTATTAAATTCTATTTATTAATTAATAATATTATTTATAATAAATAAATAATTAATAATACTATTTATAAAAATAATTAATTAATAATACTATTTTATAATTAATTAATAATTAATAATTAATAATACTATTTAGAACAGTCTTGCTCAATTTCATCAAGTATTTGTTGAGAATTGAAAATTTGGAGATTTTTCCACCAAAAATTCGTTGAAACTGTTTGCCGAATTCATTTTCTTTTTTTTTGTTTGTCCAATTAAATACATATATTTTAAAATTTTATAATTTTATTAATTCTATTTAATTAATTATAAATAGTATTATTAATTTATTATAAATAGTATTATTAATTATTAATTACTATTTATAATTAATTAATAATTAATAATAAATAGTATTATTAATTAATAAATAGAATTTAATAAAATTATAACTATTTTAAAACATATGTATTTTAATTAAACAAACAAATACTTAATGAAATTGAGCATGATTGATCTTGTTGGAATCGTCTGAACGACAAGATTCTATCGGCTATGATCTCTCTCTCCGTTTGTCAATTGTCAATTTCTAGAAATATTGTAGAAAAATAGTTGTGGTGTAGTAGGAGGACGAGAGTCTTGATATTGAATATTGATGATTGGAGTTGAGAGAATAGAAAGAACAGCAGATCTGAAACGTCGCGTGAAAGTGGACAGAACTGTCTTAAATATTTGTTTCGTTTTTAAAAAAAATCAAATGATAAGTTATTATTAAATATATATTTTTTATGAAAAAATGCAATTTATCCTATAATATAAAAAATGATCAAAAGAATCTCTATAAAAAAATAAAATAACAAATTATTCCTTATATTTTAAAAAATAAAGTAAATTACCCTTTATTTTATTAAAATATTAGCAAAATACCATGTTTTCAAATAATTTAAAATTTTATGCATAATCGCCCTAGCGGTTGGATAAAATAAAAACAGAAAAACAAAATTGGCAAATAAATCGAGAACTATATAGCGGTTTTATAATACAAATGTGGCGACTTTGTAAAATTAATATTATTTAATCTTTATGAACTATAATCCAATCATAAATAATTATACGAACCAAATGAACCCTCAATGAACAAGATTACTTGTCCAGAAATAATGGATATTACAATTTTATATTGCAAATAGTAGCTATTTTTAGTGTTGGTGAATATATTACTCATTTTTATGTTATGTGAATTTATTAAAAATTAAATACAAAAAAATAACATATTTGAAACGCAACCAATTCCGAACTTATCAATTTAAATTCATTTTGAATCCAACTCATTCGGACACAAACACCATTCAACCCGTCCGTTTACCACCATTAAATTCATAGTCATTAAGCTGCCAAGAATCATTTCTCATTATGATTTACATTAATTATTTACAAATTGATATTTTTAGTGGGATCACCCATGTAAATAGTACTAGTTATCTTTTATAATATTTTAAGGTAAAATTGCAAAATTAGTCCTATGTTCAAAATTGGTCACGTAGTTATGAGACTGGCAATTTTAGTCTTTTATGTTCAAAATTTGTAGCAATTTTGGTTCTTCTGGTCAAAAGTGACCGAAAATTAACAAATCAAATTGGGGATTAGGGTTTCAGTGACAAATGGACATTACTTACACGGACAACATCCTACGTGGATGCTGACGTGACAAAAAATGGTTAATCATCACTCACCACCACCACCACTACCACCAAGCCGATCGTCGGAAATTTTTCCGGCGTGTCTCCTGCCACCAATAAACTCAACGTCTTACGCTGATTCCAATCATATAGCATGTGTTTCAATCGGAGTTCAAACGTGCCCCCAATTCTTATATAGTCTTATCCTAAAACCTAGATTTATTTTCTTTCTTTTCTCGATTCACTGTCATCCGACCTACCTATTATTCAAGAACACCACCAATCAACTCCCCATCCTCCGGCGAGTTGATTACACCCAAGCCCATCCATTTTCGTCAACTATTCGGTTGTTTTTTTTCGTTTTTATTTTCACCACTTTTTCTCCGCACCCACCATTGATTTTTCCATCATATCTCCATCACCAATGACCATCTCACCAGTGGACCAACACCCTTATGTTCGCTCCCCATGGGACACACATCTCTTCGATCAGTTTCCGTCAATGGTACATCCACGTCATGGTACCATCATCGGTTGACTTCTCCTTTATGTTTTAATTTAGTGTCAATTTTAGTCCTATATATTTTAATTTAGTGGCAATTTTGGTCCTTCCAACCAGAATTACCAGTCAGCAGACACGTAAGATGCCACGTGTTTTAGTTGAGACCAGTTGGCAACTGGAACCCTAAACCCCAATTTGTCCGACTAATATTTGGGTAATTTTGGTCATAAGGACCAAAATTGCCAGTTCAGTAGTTACAGGACTAATTTTGCCACCCTCCTATACTTACAGGATTAATTTTACAATTTTGCCTTATTTTAATTTTTTAAAAAAATAATAAGAAGCTATTGAAACATATACAAATGAAAATATAATTAATTTTCACATGTTAATGGGCACCAACCATAACCCTTTACTAGACTGAAAATTCTTAAATCGAATCGAGTCTGATCAAAACATGACATATGCATTAAGAAAAATATTGCAAAATGACGATAATGCCTGTGAGCATATAGTTGGCATTGATCGTCATGAGTTTATGTTGATTGTAATATGAAGATTATGATGAAGACTTCTTACCCAAATAAATTATGACTAAATCAATCACAAAACAAGTAGATTGTACTTATTATATAATTGGTTTAAGTTTGACCAAACTTCATTTGGATTAGAATTTTCCAAAAAGTGACAGCTCAATACACTGTAAACTAGGAATAACTTCAGAGTGCTGCTTGTCAAAATTTCCAAACGTTGAACCACTGAATACAATTTACCATAACATTGAGATTGATAGTCGTGTTAAGGTGTTCCGTTTTTCATTGGAAGTTGGTGATTCGATACTGCAGTGTCGTGGCCTCCCCACTTCCTCATGCGCTCTGTCGTCTGCTCCACCTGCGATTTCCTAGTTTCTTAATAAGCCTGCCAAACACGACTTCTATGCCCATATCAAACTCAAAGTGCAGGTAGCACTAACCTCTTTGTTCCAGTTGGTTTTGTAAAGTACGATGAAGAGCAGCAATGTCTGCAAAGCCAGTCCAGCAATCATTCCCCCCCAGATTCCCTGAAAATACCAAAACTTCAATGTAAGATCTCTTCTTGTCTCTCTCCAGTACACACACAGAACACCACCAGAATTTACATAGAATTGCAATATCAAGATTGCTTACCATGACGCCAAAGTCAGCCACGTAACCGAGAACGTATCCTAAAGGCAAACCAAAAATGTAATAACAACCCAAGTTGATGTACGCTACAAGCGCTTGCCAACCTCCTCCGATGGCTACACCTGCACCGTCCTCCAACAGGTTAAAGACAACGAGCAATTCACAAGAATGCTACTGTGTTAAACCAAGAAAAGTAGTACCTGATATCACTGGCTGGATGCTGTTGAGAAGCATCGTAACACCAAGAAGGCTTGAAAGGTGAGCCACCGCCCGCTGCATATTCTCGCTATCTGTAAAAATAATAGCAAAGTACTCCCTTGTGGTGAGGATGACAGCCATGCAAAGAATCCCAATCAGCAGAGACTGAAAGATCGTTACGTAGACAGAGTATTTGGCTGCTCTAGGATGTCCCAGGCCAAGTTCGTTGGAAACACGAACGCTGAAATGTAAAGATATTACGGTAATGGTTTGTGTTGATATTAATGAAATGTTGATGAGGATCTACAGCATTATTGTTTTTATTTTTGACCTTATAGCAGCATTGACTCCGACGAAAAGCATCGTTTCCAATCCATCAACGTTCATGCTGAAAAAGAACAAGATCCATCAAGAATGCCATAAGCAGTGAGATCAAAGTACTATGTTAATTCTGCATGTTAAGAAGCTCACCAAATAGAAAGGGAACCAACTGCAGTAACTGCATCTTTAAGATTGCCGGCGATGATAATGATGCTCATTATATACCAAATCTCCAGACACAGCATAACAGCAGATGCAAGTGATAACCTAACAAAAGCCCATATATCCCTAAACGCAGCCCACGAGAGTCCCTTCCATCCGTCCTTACACCAACCGACCACATAAACAAATTGCGCTATCGCAGAGATCCAACTTGTAAGATCAAATGCAACAGCTGCTCCGATCGTTCCCCAACCAAAAACATCGACAAAAAGCCAACACCATAGAGCTTGTGAAAGAAGAGCAACAGCTGCTATCCAGGCAAGCACGCCAACCTTGCTCTGGGCTTGAAGGAACTTTTGGGCTGGAAAAGCTATCGAAAGAGAGAAAAGTTGAGGGATGGTTAGAAGTGTATAGAATCCTGCAGGTTCTGCTATTTCATTGGATTGTCCGATCACCCTAAGAATTGGAGTGGCAAATATGTAGAGCGGTGAGAGGAGAATGCAAGTCGCAAATAGAATTATTATTGACCGTTGCATGTAAACACCGAGCATATGAACTTGTCCGGCGCCAAATGCCTGACCGCATAGTGTTTCCAGGGCACTTCCCATTCCAAGCTACAAAATACGGCAGAAATCCATTACAGACTGTTAGATTTGGCTTAGAAACTAAATATCAGGCACAGTAATCCGAGTCATAATATCAGAGGACACATAGTTAATGATTGATTATTCCAAATTTCTCAAGAATAATGTTGTCACTCAGTGTGGCTTTCAAACAGAGCAATGATAGCGTTGGACATCACATGCTCATTTCAACGGTTTCCAGGACCACCTAGTACACCATGTTACTGCAACAATCCGAAGAGAAAGAAGGGCAGTCCCGGAAAGTAATCAGTCATCTTCATAGCATCAGAATCTAAAATTAATTTCAAAGAAGTTGCTCTTAGTGGCAAATTGGTAGTCGAGAGAAGAGAAAATACTAATCTGGACAAATCGAAACTAATTATATGATAAAATCGGATTTAATTACATAATAAATATAATATACTCGTCGTGTAATTGTGTACCATTAAAAGGAAAGTATTTGACAAATTTAATTTGAATAAAAGATTTTGTTGAGAAAAGAGGGCGGAAAAAAGCAAGGGCAATAAGTGCGACAGCTATGAAACCATAGGTACATCATCATGGTGTCCCCAGCATTGATAATCTTTGGACCATCCCAATTAAGTTCTACAGGTAGAGGTCATAAATCCTCTCATCTCAATTAAGTTCCACTCACTAATTCCCACCAAATTCAACTGTAAATAAATTACTTGAGTAGTGCATTACTCAAGCTTATAGGATTGATATATAATTTAAATATATATATATATAATAAATGCAACAATATTTGTAGAGATAATTACACTGTCCTCTACTGAAATTTGGTATAATTACACATAAATTTTTGTAGTATGAGAAATTATTTCTAGTCCTCATAAAGTTTGTTACCGTCAAACAAATAGATCCATTCGTTAGTTAAAACTCATTGATTTTGCACATGTTAGCAAAAAATTGAATGAAAATCTATATGTTACCCCTTATTTGTTTAATATTGACTTATTGCATATCAAATAACTTTCTTTTTTATAAACAAACTATCCTTTTATATTTTCACACACGAATGCATATGAGGAATATACTTTCACCTTATAAGAGTAGTTTGGTCAGGAAAAAAATCAAAGGTAGATATGAATTAAATTTAATGTTTTTACTAATATCAACAAATTCGATAAATTTTGACCAACGATGAGATCTATTTATCAAACAAAAACAAACATCATAAGTACTAAATGCAATTTTTTAAACAATGACCGGGAGTGTAATTATCCTTGACGTATATATTAGTAATATTCATTTATTAACAAGGGTACAAAAGTAATTTTTATGTACAAACCATATAATAAATATATATACTTTGTCACATTATAAAATTTTCAATACCACAATAAGTATCACATGTATCATTCTTTAAACCAACTATATTTTACTATCCATGATTTGACAACTCAATACTTTTTTTAAAAAAAAAAAGTCGCTTATTAGGAATATTTGACTTGAAAAGCAGCGTTTACGGAGGGTAATTCTTGCGTCAAGCTTCTTACCTAACCCTTATTGTAATTACGAATACCGACAACCAATTATTTTGTGAGCGTGTCCCTCCCAGGACCCAACAAAAATCCACCTTTTATCGGAAAACAAATAAATGGTGCATTGTCCAGAAGATAATCTTCTAAAATATTAATTAAGAAAATTAAATTATATTTACAAAATTAATCATAAAATATGTGTAATATATATTACATAATTAATTATTTTTTAAAAATTATATATTAATCACACCGTAAATTTAAAAATTATATATTAATCACACCGTAAATATATATTACTTATTGTATAATTAATTTATGGTGAGTGAGTGAGTTCATATTGACCAAATTTGATCTTAGTTGGAATTTTCCAATCGGTAAGTATAATGAAACAGGTTAGGACTCTTTCTGTCCAAACTGGGACTAGAAAACTAAAATCTCATTCAATTATCATAGATCTCATCGCCCTCCGCCGCACGTATCACGAGTTGATGGCCGGAGGTAAGTTACTTCAACGTCGATGGAAAATCAAGAAGCAGAAAATATTTCAAGAAACAACAATCAAGATCCAAAAACAACATTATCGGAATACGTTTTTCTGCACAAATCTATGTAAACCACTGCACATGTATGTAGAGAGAGAGAGAGAGAGAGAGAGGATGATGTTAAAGTGACTGTCCAAACTGGGACTAGAAAACTAAAATCTCATTCAATTATCATAGATCTCATCGCCCTCCGCCGCACGTATCACGAGTTGATGGCCGGAGGTAAGTTACTTCAACGTCGATGGAAAATCAAGAAGCAGAAAATATTTCAAGAAACAACAATCAAGATCCAAAAACAACATTATCGGAATACGTTTTTCTGCACAAATCTATGTAAACCACTGCACATGTATGTAGAGAGAGAGAGAGAGAGAGAGAGGATGATGTTAAAGTGAACTAACCATGAAGCCGAAAGCAAAAGTTCCGACCACCGACGTAGCAATAGAGAAAGCGGAGAGCTCGACATCTCCGAGGTGGCCGACGAATATGGTGGCGACGGAGCTGGTCCCGTACTGGCAAACTATCTGAAAGGCTATGGGGCCGCCTATCCGCCACAGCTTCGCTGTTTCTATGCAGAAAACTCTCCACCACGCCTTCAGCCCTCTCACCGGAACGTAGTCTCCGTCGTCTCCAATCAGCTGGAGTTCGCCGGCACTCCGTTCGAGCAGCGGCGCCTCCATACCGACGCAGCGGTAGTTTCAGCCTTGAGAGTACGTATGTTTAGGTGCTATGCTACAGCTTGCAGTTGCTACTTGTGATTTGTGGTTGAATATGTAGAATGATAGTTGATGTGATGAAGAAGCTTTTGTTTAGCAAGTGTGAGATGCACGTGGGTACCTCAAAGTCAAACTACACCTTCTCCAATAATTCTGAATCCTATCCCACACTACAAGTTTACCAAGATTCAGACTCGCATCCAATCAATGATTTTCAAAATGTTGATTCAGGTCTTATTAAATATATAAATATTTATTTTTTGTTATGTTAATATATTAATGAAATATGCAAGTATTTTTTTTTAGTAAAAATAATTATATATGGTAAAGTGTAAATTTCTCAAAATTGAGATAGAAAGATGACACAAAAATAAATTCAAATACCAAAATATTAAAACAGATATAATTCCAACAACAAAATGTAATTTATGGCTTCAAAGATATTACAAGAAAAAAAAATAATGGAGAGATAGTCCAAAAAGATGATTAAATTGTGACATTTAAGGAGGGGTTTTGTTGTTGAACTGTCTCAATCCTTACAGAAATTGTCTTTAGAAGGAGCTACTTCTTGGATGCGGCTCAAGTTTATTTTATGTATGGTGGAGATTTTTTCAAATAAGAGGGCTCTATATCACATTTTCCAATCAAATTTCTATGTAAATTCATGCTTTTTATTTTAAAATCACTTTAGTTTTGAAATGAGCTTGTGATGGACATTTTCCTTGCCCTATTTGGAGCTTCCCACCAAGGCCAAAATGAAAATGTGATAGATTTGTTTTGACTTGTTATAATAAGTTTAATTAATTTTTATAAAATTCTTTTGCTAATATAAACAAATCGGTGAATTTCGACTAATGAAGAGAACGATGTACTATACGAAAACAAATGTCATGGCTACATGCAAGAGATAATTAATTTGCGAATGACAGCAAGTTTAAGTATAATTTACACCAAATCTCTGGTGACGAAAGTGTAAGTATTTCTT
The DNA here is from genome assembly GCF_000512975.1 of Sesamum indicum. Classification (NCBI taxonomy): domain Eukaryota; kingdom Viridiplantae; phylum Streptophyta; class Magnoliopsida; order Lamiales; family Pedaliaceae; genus Sesamum; species Sesamum indicum. Next base: position 9,797,815 of record NC_026148.1, on the reverse strand, counting down.
AATGAATTTCAAAATATGGAATTATTGAAAACCATTTCTTTAAGTGAATTGATGAATGCAAGTAGGAATGCTTTCATCCGAATGTATCATGAGAATATTATGTGTAGTAGGTTGGAATGGGGTGTTAACACCCTTGAATCACTAGTTAATTTCTTCATCATTCATTCATGATTGTTGATGGATTTTGGTGATGTTAATCTTTCTTTGTTTCAGTATGATCTTTATAGAAGCTACTGTCTTATAGTTTTCTTTTTAATATTACCAAACTCTTTTATATTTAGAAAACAATAATAACATCCAGAAACATGTAAATTTGAAAGAAAAATCAATGTAATTCAAAAGATACAAGGCTATACTTTTATAATTATATTCACTCAAAAAACAAACAAACAAAACGTTTTAGTTGACCTTTTTGTTTTAAAATGAGGGTAATTTAGATTTTTAATCAATGCCATTTGGTAGTTATTTTAGCGATATTTCGCTTAATAAATAATATATAAGGGCAAATTATAACAATCTCCCATTAAGTTTGATATAATTACGAATATTTCTTCATTGTTTCAAAAATTACGAATGCCTATCTGATGTTAACGGTCGTCTAACAATTATCCCAATCCATTAGTCTCAGTTAGGTTTTCATCCATTTTTTTTTTATGGTTAATCAATTTTTTTTAGAATTTTTAAAAATCTTTATATAAAATTCAATAAGTTTAAAATTGACAATTTCATATCTCTATCCAATGATTACATAATTTCATCAAACATCAAGAAGGTATTTGTAATTTTTTAATGAAAAAATATTCATAATTATGTCAAATTTAAAAAAAGATTGTTGTAATTTATAAAACATATAAATACATATGGAAACCCAAAATCTTTATCAACCTCCAGTTGGCTTGAATATAATAATAAGACTCAGATTCACCATGTAATGTATTGCCCTGGATCCACAATCCTTTAGAATTACAACTTTACAATTGCCCAGTCAAATTAGGCAGAGAGGATGATTATCTGACAGCTTAACTAATCTATTATAATTGCATTCAATTTACATGAAAATTAAATAGAATAAATTACATTGACGCCTATTGAAAATATGTTTAAATACATAAACACTCAATGCCTTTTGCGAAATTAACGATTACATGTCTAGATATTGTGATTGTAATTATAAGCACGTCTCCTGTTTAGTGACAAAAACATTACACAAATATTCCCTAAAGTACATTACACTAATACCTTAAGGGACTATTTCTGTAACTTTGCAACACTCCCTCAACCGCATATAAGTATGTGTGTGTATATATATATCCTATGTCAAATAAGCTCAAAAGGGTCTAATGGGAAACAAAAGTGGTATTCCCATGCTGAGGCTGAGAGACAGTTGAGAAAGCGACAAGAATACCACCGACTATGTCTAAGCTCTGCCGTTTTTTATCGGAAGCTGGTCAGGTTCGGATTTCTCGATTGTAATGTCTTGGCCACCCCACTTCCGCATGCGCTCTGTTGTCTGCTCAACCTGCGTTTTTGGTGGCTTCTTATTAAGACAATGAAAAAGGTTTGATAAATTTCTGAATTTTGGGACTTGTGTAAAAAATTGAGTGTATAAACGGTTGGAAAGAAATGTAGTGAAAAGCTGAATGATGAGGATAAAGAGTGTATGGACTGCTAACACTGACCTCCTTGTTCCAGTTGGTTTTGTAGAGTACGATAATGAGCAGCAATGTCTGCAGAGCAACTCCGCCTATCATGCCCCCCCAGAGTCCCTGCAAGAAGAGAAATATAACGTAAGAGCCTTGTTTCCGGTGGCTTTGTGTAAGAACAGAATCAACAAGCGGTGAAAATAACAAGGCAGTGAATGATCGAAATTATTACCACAACTCCCAGATTAGCTACATAACCAAGAATATATCCCAACGGCAGACCAAATACATAGTAACATGCCAAGTTGATGTAAGCAACTAGAGCTTGCCATCCGCCTCCTATGGCAACACCTGTCGTAATATTGGTGCAAAAGATTAGACAGACAAGGAAAACGGCAAGTGCGGACTTCCGTTCTATTTAATTCAATAGAATACCTGATATCACTGGCTGAATACTGTTGAGAAGCATTGTGATCCCTAGTAGGCCTGAAAGGTGAGCAACGGCCTGTTGCATTTCTTCACTATTGGTAAATATAATAGAGAAGTAATTTCTGGTTGCGAGGACTACAATCATGCAAAGAATCCCGATCAGAAGGGACTGAAACAGCGTCACATAGACTGTGTATCTAGCCGCTCTAGGATGTCCCATTCCGAGCTCGTTTGAGACACGGACACTAAAAACAAAAAAAGGGGATATATATATATATATATAGATAGGAAAACGGTTTGGACCATATCGAAAATGAAGAAAGCTTCAGAGGTTTTTCACCTTATAGCAGCATTGATTCCTACAAACACCATTGTCTCCCAGCTATCAACATTCATGCTGAACAACAGACCAAATGAGATATTAACTTTTTTTTTTTGCTTTTTGATGAGAAAAAAGGAGATATCAAATATTAGTACTTGAGAAAACTACGGAGAAACACAATGACTAGTAAAAGACAAGGTATGAGGTCATGAGAAAGTGAATCATGCTCACCATATAGAAAGAGAACCAACGGCAGTCACAGCGTTATCAAGATGACCGGTGAGGATAATGATGCTCATCATGTACCAGATCTCCAGGCACAGCATAATAGCAGACGCGAATGAGAGCCTCACAAAAGCCCAAATCTCACGAAATGCAGCCCATGAGAATCCCTTCCAACCATCCTTACACCAACCAACAACATAAATAAACTGTGCGAGGGCAGAGACCCAACTAGTTATATCAAAAGCTACAGCAGCACCCGTAGCTCCCCAGCCAAATACATAAACAAAGAGCCAACACAAAAGAATTTGTGAAGCCAGAGCAAATGCTGCGATCCATGCAAGCACGGAAACTTTGCTCTGGGCTTGAAGAAACTTCTGGGTTGGAAAAGCAACAGCCAGAGAACACAATTGAGGGAGAACCAGAAGCGTGTAAGTTCCTGCAGGATCCGCTATCTCATCTTGTTGTCCAAGTAATTTAAGGATTGGGGTAGCGAATGTATAGAGTGGCGAAACAAGGACGCAAGTAGCCAACAGAATTACTATCGAGCGTTGCATGTAAATGCCGAGCATGTGAACTTGTCCGGCACCATATGCCTGACCGCATAGAGTCTCAAGGGCACTCCCCATGCCAAGCTACAATATATTGCAACCGTAAATCTCAAGTTTCAAGATTCAGCCCAAATAACGTAGCACATTTGCATTAGTATTAACATACAGAATCATCGATGTCATCAAATATAGTGCAGTCACATCGTCATGCATTTTAACATACTGAACTATAAATACAATAATGAAATACAAATCTACATTCGAGTAAGATAAACAATAAATACATGTAATAGACAGAAATAGTGTGATTAGATAAAACTTCTTAGCAACGTTTCTTTCTTTTCTTATGAGCAGTATTAGCTTAAATCCTGAGCAATAGTAAAGAAGCTCCAAAATACATATTATTGCCTTTTTCCTTTAGCTTATGTTTCTTTCTTTCCTTTTATCAAAGGTCTGCCCAAGGCAATAGCTTAGAAGGTCACCAAGTAAATTCACACTCACAATGCTTCAATGAAAGGGTACATATATTCTTAAACTAAAACAAAGATGTAAATTGTGTGGAATAAAGGACAAGGGCGGTCGACGTCCCCTTGGGGGACAACCCAATGGTTGGGTTCAAGATTTTCTAGAGGACGCCTTGTGTTTCAACCTGGTGTATGCATGGGTGTGTGTGTGTTTAAGGAAAAAAAAGAAAAAAGTACAAGGACTGTGGACGTTGCCCTGCTCGTAACTGAGAACAATCAACTATATTTTAATTTATTTAATTTTAATAAGAAAATCAAGTGCAGATTTATGTCAGCTATCTCCAAATTACTAAAATTCTATGTTGCATTTTAATTTTCCCAATTAAAGAATCAATGGATTACCAACTAAATCACCCAACATCCATTCATTAAAGTCTAATCTCAGGCCGCAATTTTCAAGTCCACCGCTGCTCAAAAAGCATCACAACCGCCGCCCCAGACCACCTTAGCTCCACGCGATCAACACTCAACTACAGCATAATACATAATAAATTAAGGACAGTATCTCAGTAGTATCTACTCTCATCAAACACATGGAGAACACAAACCGCATCACGACGACATACTAGAAAAAACACAATCAGGAAAAGCAAAAATTAACCCCAATATCTCACCAAAACGAAGAATATATATAAACTATCATGGAAGAGAAGAATAAGATATACAGAAGATCAAGCAAGAGATAAACTGACAAAGAATGATCAAACTAAGTAGCAAATTCAAAATAAACTGACCATGAAGCCGAAGGAGAAGGTACAGACAACCGAGAGTGCAATAGAGAAAGCGGAGAGTTCAATATCTCCGAGATGGCCTACGAACACGGTGGTGACGGAGGTGGTTCCGTACTGACAGAGGATCTGAAATGCTATGGGGCCGCCAATTCTCCATAGCTTGGCTGATTCTATACAGAAAACTCTCCACCATGGTTTCAGCCCCTTCACCGGCAGGTAGTCTCCATCGTCTCCGATTATATGGAGGGCGCTTGAGCTGGTTTGGAGCAGTGGCGCCTCCATTGGGCGGCGGTAGGAGGGACACACTGGGTATATTAATGAGACAAAGTAATAGTAATCTTAAAAGGAGCGTGCATTATTTTTATTGTACGTATGTATTAGTGTTGTGGATAGGAAAGGTTTGTCTTTCATATTTACAACGGCCTTGTAAAGACGACATATTATTAATTACTGTCACTGTAACAGAGAATCGGTTACAACCTCAAAGGAGAGCAGAGCAACAGGAAACTCACCAAATTGGAATGTGAAGTAGCTAACAAACAGTTTTCTTAGATTACACCACAAATTAAGAAACCTTTAATTTACATTTAAGATAAAAGAGTTTAACATAATTAGACAAGTGGTTAAGTTAATTAGTTTTGAAAATATATCCAAGCTTTGGTGAGCTTGCTGAAAACTGCATATCTGAATGTCTTGTTGAGCAGTATTGTTCCGTATATTCCCCAAAATCCAATAATAAAACCAAGTGCCAGAGCAATATAAAATCCAGGCGTTATAAACTTATCATCATCGTCAGACTCCGCTCCTTCAACTCTTGGATTTGGGTGATCTCCAGGGCAAGATTCATTGAGCGGCGGCCCACACAAACCAACATTACCTATATAAGCCGCTCCTTCAAAAGTAAGACATTGATTGTCCCGTGGAATTCTTCCAGACAAGTTGTTGTATGACAAGTTCAACACTCCAAGCCCGTTCAAGTTGCAAAGACTAGCCGGAATCCCACCTGAGAGGTGGTTTCTTGACAAGTCAAGAAAATTCATAGACTTGAGCTCACCAATATGTTGAGGAATGGGTCCGACCAAATTGTTGTTGGAGATATTCAATGCCACCAAACCAGCTAGTTTTGTGATGTTCATAGGGATTTCACCTACTAAACTGTTGTCTGAAAAATCGATTAGCTTCACAAGGCCAACACGGCTGGTGTACTTCACCTCATTTCCTTTCCACATGAAATACGCACTTTCAAGGGAATCAAAACTTCCCGCTGGCATCATCAGGGTATTTGTTGGAAGAAACAATTCCCGACTATACGAGGAATGCTCCGTCGAAATATTCTTGTTGGCAGATATGTCTAAGATTTGGAGGTTTGCTAGGCGACATATGTTTGAAGGGATGTCACCGTAAAACTCATTGGAGCGGAGGACTAGAACTATTAGCTCTGGGAAGCTCTCTCCTATCCAAGATGGTATGTTTCCAGTAAGTCTATTTCCTCCCACATCAATCATCTTCAGGCCTCTGCAATTTCTCATAGTTGAGGGGATCCCGTCCGAGAGACTATTGTTACGTAAATGCAACAAAGTAAGAGCACTTAACGAGCCAAATGAACTAGGAATCTTCCCCCACAAGTGATTGTTTGCTAAATTGAGATATCTTAATGATCGAAAGCTAGCAAAACAATCAGGAATCTGACCAGAGAAAAGATTGTCCGAAAGGTCGAGCAAAGCCCACTCTTTGACATAGCACAAAAAATCCAAGGAACCTGAAATCTTGTTTCTTGATACATCCAAAGATATCCCAGAAAGGGCAACATCTGGTGACGTTAAAAAATCTGTTGAGCTGAATGAGAAGTTCGGAAAGGAACCATACATTTGGTTATTTGATGCATCGAGGTACAAGAATGTCGGGATGGTGCCACCAAAAAAACTTGATACGGTGTCTGAAATCCCGATACTGGATAAGTCGATTGTTTGTAATTCTTTTTGTGTTTTGAGCCAAACAGGGTAATGTTTCACTAATTTACACTGCGCCAATTTCAAAGTCCGTAGTTGGAAAGGAGGATCAAAGGTAGGGTCGAAATCAACTTCTAGAAATGAGTTGAAAGATAAGTCCAGTTCTACTAATTGAGAGAGAGTTGGAATGCTATGAGTTAAAGTTCCACTAAACGTATTGTTGGAAAGGCGTAACGATCTCAATAATGGAGAGAATGATAGATCTGGTATTGCGCCAGTAAATCCATTTGAAGACAGATCAAGAAAAGCAAGAGATGGAAGTTGTAGGTAGCCTTCTCGGATGGATCCACTCAATTGGTTACTCTCAAGACCTAAGTTGGTTAAGGAATAAAATCTTGACATATTAGGCAACAATCCTCTGAAATTATTCCAACTCATATCAAGAGACAATAGTCTTTTCTCTAATAGCCCACCTGACAGATTCATCATTACTTCATTAATATCACCACTCAAATTGTTTTCAGACAGAGACAAGGTCACTAAACTGCTCAGATTAGTAAAATACTTGGGGATCCCACCCTGGAGACCATTTCTATAAAGGCTGAGAACTGTAAGTGACATCATGTCCTCAAAAACATCAGGAATGGGACCAGCTATGTTGTTATCATTGAGTATTATGTAAGAAAGACCAGTACTGCTGAAGTTTGAGAACCAACTGACTAATGTCCAAAAGTTGGATAGATGGGAGTTGGATAGATGGGAGTTGAATGAGAGATCAAGAAACGTAAGAGGCGAGGATCCATTGATTTTGGGTAGGAAAGAAAGAGATATTTCTGGGAGAGCTCCATTGCTCAGGCTCAACTCTTGTATGGACTTCAATTTGCTTACTGCTTGTAACCAATTGGTAGCCTTTGAGAGATCTGTATAACTGAGATCAAGGTATTCAAGTGAATCAAGACTAAAAAGCCAATCAAGGTTTTCACTGTTGCAATCATTCGCAGAAATATCAAGGTAGAGCAATTTTGATAGGTTCCCTATCTGATGTGGGATTGGTCCACTGAAATTAGCTGAACGAAGATTGAGATTCTGTAATTGGGTGAGTGAAGCAATGAAGTCGGGAATGGGGGCATACTCAAAGTCATTGAAACTAAGGTCTATGTGTTCCAATTGTTGCAGTTCAAGTAATGAAGTACTGATCTTACCTCTCAAGAATTTAAAACGAAGATCCAATTGTGTGACATGATTGGTATGATTATGACAGTAAACTCCAATCCATTCACAGCACTCTCTTTTATGTTCATCGTTGCCCCAAGAAGAGAGTCGGCCATATGTGTCGACAAGCTCGTCTTTGAAGTTGAGAAGAGCTTGTCTCTCCCTATCCAAGCACCTCATTCTGTTAGTAGTATTATTGAGTTGTGATGAATAAGAATGTCCGCACTTTAAGGTTACTACTTGAAACACAATAAGCAGTAAGGGACGAAGCTGAAAGGACTTCATGGGGATATAAATTCAACTACAGTTATGTGTTTGGGTTATGAATTTGAGATGTTGTGTCTCTTGCACCAATCACTGGTTTGAATTAAATCTTTGAGCAAATTAAAATAAGTCAACCCCAACAACAACTACAGCGCAAACAAACACTAATATAATTACAATACTTAGGATTTAATATATTGCCGTATGGACAACGCAAACTGACTTTTTATTTGCGTGCGTGCATTTCTTCAGGCTTATGAATTATGTGATTCTTTTATTACAACAAGAATTGAAGAAATTTTTGGACTTTATTACAATTTTATACTCTTGTCACCTGAACTAACTTCTTAGTAGGCGTGTCATCACTGTCTTGGAGTTTGCGCAAAAGTCAGTCAACCTCAACAAGCCGACAGGTCATCCAATGACTTGCCTTAATTACCATACTTAAAATAAGATATAACATCCACCCCCCACCCCCCAAAGAAAATGAGAGCAATTACAAAGACAATTTAAAAGCAATCTTGGCATTACATAATAATTCCATTCATGTGGACAGATTAAAATTACACTAAAAGTTTGACTTAATTACATATATATTCTTGAGTTTCAAAAAATTAAATTTAGTATATTTATGTTATTTGCTTTTATTTGACAAATAGACCTGATTGTTAATGATATTAAGGACTTCGGCATAAAAATTGAATAAAAATCCAATTTTTACTCATGAGTTGAATGATTCAACTTATTTGACAATTATATAAAGCCCCTTTAAAGTTTGAGCTACGTGCAGGTATACCACTCTAAAGATTTAAAAATTACATATATCCTTACTAATATTGATTATCATCCTGCAAATATTTTTAACATTTTATAATACTATCAGGCATCATTAATGTAGTAACATGATAAATTTTTAAATTAATTATTAGAACAAAATCATCAAAGGTTCTCTAAAAGTTTGAACATGTATGTTTCAGTTAATACTATGTATAATATTCTTATTGTTTTATGTTAATTTATATTAAAGTATACAGATCTAGTTATAAAATAAAAAGTTGAAAGGGGCAATTGTAATATGACAATCATATTTCAAACTTGATCCGATTGGAAAACACACTGCCATGGTGAAGTAGTATAGGAACAATGAACTATATTATAAATTTGTTAGTTCATTTTTTTAGATAAAAATAATAATTATATTATTACATCAATATTTGAACAAATTGAATACATTAATATAGTTAAAAATTATAATAAACTCATATATATAAAAATGAGACAAACACCCACGATACCACACATTGGGTGGACTCGAACCTAAATTGCATTTGTTGAGCCTAAAATAAATAAACCTCATGCATTCTCTGTTTCTTCGTGAAGTAATTAATTGCATTTGTACCACCGTTACATATTGAACAAAACATGAAACTCCACGCTCTTGCCTT
>NC_026148.1:9739624-9788183 GCF_000512975.1 Sesamum indicum | reverse complement strand
ACATCTCCAAAGAGCAACCTCAAAAACACAAGGGAAAAAGATTATTGCAATTAGTGAACCTATTAAATTAGCTAATGAGGATCAAGTTCCTCTAGAGAAGATACTCTTTGTTAAGGAATTCTGTTTATGGAACAAGCAGCTGCGCTTTCACTCATATCCCGTTCACAATGTCTTGCCCTCCCCATATCGATATGCGCTCAGTCGTCTTCTCAACCTGCAATTTCAGGCTTCTCTACATGATACAGAAATCACTTATAGTTAAGAGAAGAGTTAGAAACCATTATCACTGACCTCATCGTTCCAGTTTGTCCTATAAAGCATCAGCAACAGTAGAAGCGTCTGGAGAGCCATTCCAGCTACCATGCCACCCCAAAGGCCCTTCACGTACGGAAAAAAGTTCAACAAAAATGGCATATGACAGCTGTTTAAACAAGGGAACGGAAGATATGTAGTTGCTGCTGAAAGCGATGGACATAGAAGTAAACCTACATAAAGTGTGCAGGATTTGACAGAGTGCTTTTGCAAAATTTATGTCAAGAATTAGAGGAAGTAGGGGTGCATGTTTAATTTAAAAAGGTTAGCATTAAATCAAGAGCAGAGTTAGAACTTCAAAAGTAAAAATTACCATCACTCCCATATTAGCCACATAACCAAGAGCGTATCCTAGAGGAAGACCAAATATGTAATAACAAGCCAAATTAATGTAGGCTACCAGTGCTTGCCACCCACCTCCTATGGCAACCCCTGCAAAGTGACTCCAACATTGAGATGAGACAGGAAGGACGGACGATCATTGAAGATCAATCATAGACAAACATATGTATTACACTTTAATAGAATCACACCTGATATCACAGGCTGGACACTGTTGAGAAGCATTGTAATTGCAAGAAGACCTGAAAGGTGTGTAACGGCTCGTTGCATAGCTTTGCTGTCAGTAAATATTATAGCTAGATGATTTCTCGTGGCAAAGACAATAATCATGCAAAGAATCCCAATAAGGAGTGACTGGACGACAGTGACATAGACTGAATATTTAGCTGCTCTGGAATGTCCTGATCCAAGCTCATTTGAAACTCGAACACTGAGAAAGAAAAGATTCGGCAGTGAAAAGGTTCAAGCCTATAAACTTAACACAGTGGAAAAGCAAGAAACAGAAAAGATTAGATGTTCTTTTCACTAAGAAAGTATAAATCTCTTTCATCAATTAGTTGCATTCGCATTATATCTCCGGAACTTGGCTGCATCATGTGCACTACAAGACTTGATAGGTTATGAATGAAGGCCACGACAAACTCTAAAGCATGATAAGCATCTTCACTTTTACCTTATAGCAGCATTGATTCCAATGAATACCATAAGTTCCCAGTTATTCACATTCATGCTGAAACATAAACCAGAGAAAAGATCAATATCTGAATACATTCCCATGAATATCAACCACAAAGTGAAGTAAGGTTATATATTATATATAATGTTATACAGATTACACGGCTTTGAAGAGTGTTGTTCTGGAGTAGTTTATATAATCTCCCTCCCATTGTGATGAAAACAGAAATAAGTCGTCGTACATTAGTTAGACATGATAAATCTTCTACTCAGTATTGCTGTGGGTGTCTGTGAACAGGTGTGTCTACATACATTCATATATTTATGGTAAACGAGGTTGTAACAAATAGGAACTCACCAAATAGAAAGGGAACCAACTGCAGTTACAGAATTACTTAGATGGCCAGTAAGGATTACTATACTTGTCATATACCAGATCTCCAGGCATTGCATGATAGCAGATGCAACGGATAGCCTCACAAAGGCCCATATCTCACTAAATGCAGACCAAGAATATCCCTTCCAGCCATCCGTGCACCAACAGACCACATAAATATATTGTGCAATTGCAACTCCCCAACTTGTTATATCAAATGCAACAGCAGCACCCGTTGTTCCCCAGCGAAATATATAAATGAAGAGCCAACAAAGGAAAATTTGTGAGATCATAGCAAGAAATGTTATCCACACAAGCACAGAGACTTTGCTCTGTGCTTGAAGAAACTTTTGGGTTGGAAAAGACACGGCTAATGAAAACAATTGAGGAATAGTTATGAGTGAGTATGGTCCCACAAGATTTGCTATCTCATCTTGCTGGCCAAGGAGCTTAAGTATTGGGGTAGCAAAAAAATAAAGCGGCAAAAGGAGGACACAAGAGGCGAACAGAATTATCATTGATCTCTGCATATAAGTCCCGAGCATCTCAATTTTTCCAGCACCAAACGCCTGGCCACATAGTGTCTCTAGAGCACTTGCCATCCCAAGCTAAACATAATTCAAAATCCAAATCAGGCTTCATGTTCCTCTCCACCAATTTCAAGATAAAGCACCATTATTTATGAGTCTAATGAATTATGTAATTCTTTAATTAGGATTTTTATTCTCATGACCTGAAGTGGTTGCTTACTGGACATGTCAAGAAGAAAGCTTCTACATTCAATCAATAATATTAATTCAACACAGTATTAGTTGCTCCACCTGCCATTTTCAGTCTCTCTACTCTTTTTCTGATGTATCATTGATGCACATTAATTGAAACCCTTAAATTCCATTCACACAGAGTAGAAGAAAGGGGATTTCAGATAAAACGACAAGTTTCTATTTCCCAAGAACTAACTAATCAAAAGGATCACCCTCGCCACCACCCCACCGCCATTTGCTCATCCGCAACACCAGCAAAACTGAACTCAACTGTACTAAAAGTTCTGAGTTACTACTACGAAGAAATGTTACTACCAATGAAAACAGGCGAAACTGCATTTGTAGTCCTCCTGACCATTCTGTGAAATCAATTACTTTCACTAGGAGAGGAATATACTCTTTAACTCCATACGTACAAATACTTCAAATCCAATAACAAAATGGAAATTCCAATGCTGTAGAGAATGAAACAGAAAAAGATGTGAGTTGCTGACCATGACGCCAAAAGAGAATGTGGTGATAACCGAGAGTGCAATAGAGAAGGCGGCGAGTTCAGTATCACCGATATGTCCGACGAACATGGTGGCGATGGACTCGATGGCGGATTCACACACGATTTGGAAGGCTATGGGGCCACCAATTCCCCATAACTTCACTGATTCTATACAGAAAATCCTCCACCATGCCTTCAGCCCCGTTGCCGGAAGGTAGTCGCCATCATCACCGATCAGGTGGAGATTGGCAGAGCTCCGCTCCACCAGCGGCGCCTCCATTAAACGAGGAAAGGACAGCTTGGTGCAATGAGATAGATTAATCAATACTGCTTCTCTCCAGTCTGTAGACTCTTACAGGGATTTGAACCCAAGCGAGAATCACGCCAGGGGGAGCTGCGTCCGGGTTTTGCACGTTTAGAACTAATGAATAAATTTCAGATTCCAAATCAATCCAACTCAAACGCAATATATAAGTGGTACGTGTACGAAATTAAATTTTAATTTTAAAATTATATATATGAACTGTATAAAATAGGAATAATTATGCTTTTCTTTTACAAGGTTCGATGTAATTAAATATAGATTTTTTATGATTTCAAAAATTATATCTGGCAAACTCTTATGTCACTCAAAATTCACTGAATTTATTGATACTAATAAAAAAAATGAATAAAAATTTATATTTATACTCGATTGACTTATTACCAAATTATTGCAGGTCAAACAATTTTTTCCGTCTAAACTATCCTTATAACAGTGAAGATATACCTCCTCACATGAATTAACGCCTAAAGATGTATAAGGTTGATTTAGTCATAAAAAAATTTATTTGACCTACAATAAATTAATAATAAGTCAATTAGGAGTATATACAAAATTTTTCTAATTTTTTGTACATATCAATAAATTCAAAAAAATTTGAAACGGAAAAACTTATTTGTGTGACGGAAGCAAAACCTCATAGGTGTTACATATAATTTACCAAATTACGGAATTCTATATATAATTATACCTAAATTCAGAGGAGGGGAGTCTAATTAACTCTCTTTTTTATTAGGATATATAGGAATTTGAGATGGTTATTAGAATAGTTAATTTTGAGATATTTTAGCATGATTTTTGACATGTTTTATAACATCTGTTTTATTAAGGGCGCGGGTTCATTCTATTGTTTTTTTTTTTTTAACAAATTCAATAGTTTTAACAAATATTTAGGGGTTGGACTAAATTTGATGGAATTTTCTAAACGTGGGGTACAAAATATGATAAGAATAAAACATGAGGGACCCATTCGAATAAGTGGCATAATTAAGAGACCAAAAGCGATATTTACCCAAAAAAATAAAGCCGAACAACACAAGAAATCACTTGGTCGGCATAATTACAGAACCAAACGGGCACTAAATACGATTGAAGTGGTTGTTAGTAGCACGATTATTGTGATTTATAAAAAAATACATTCCTAGTAATTTGGAGGTATATTAAAAAAAAAAATTGTTAGGTGAAACTTTCTTAAAATGAAGAGTTGGGTAACATCTTAGATGAAGCGTCTGAAGTCTGATTATTTTCTATTAAAGTGTTGGATCCATATATTTAAATCAAGACTTTCCTTGTGGATAATGTATTTTATAATGCAACCCTAATACTGTCATTAATGGATCCATGTGGAGAAGAGGTGCGTGTCTGAACATGGGATTTTATTTCTCAAATAGTGTGTGTTTTTTAGAGGTGTGAAGTTGGAAAAGAAGTCGGAGTTGTTGGGGTTAGACTTGAGAGGCGGCCTTGCGAAGCTCGAGTTAGTATAAAGAATGTGTGTCAGTGAAGAGAGGTAGAAGAAAAATATGTTAGTATAAAAAATGTGTGAATGATATGTGTATAATTTTTTTTTAAATAAAATACATAATATCATTATTATGCACGTGTTGAATGTATGTTCAATGAAGTAAGAGATGGTAATTACTTGGAATAGGTTTGGAAATTGGGATACTTATAAATTCATTTGAATAGATAAATTACATTATGATGGATGAATAAATCAAGATCGTTTTTTATTTATTGAAATCAACGATCAAAATGACTTGAAGATATTTTTGAGTCGATAAAACGTGGATTTTGGAATGCTTAGAGGGTTTTTCTTTAGAAGTTATAATTGCATGATTATATCAATATTTCAATAAATTGAGCAACTAAGCAATCTATTAATATAACTAAACATTATAAAATAAATTATAATAAATTCAAATAAAGTAAGATAAACATTCCGTGGTTTATCTAAAGGTGTTAGACTTGCATTTTATTTTCCCAAGAATGGTTTTCGTAAAGACTCAGATAGCACAAATTAATAGGTTTCATCTCAAGACTTGGATCAAACAACTTCAAGAAAAAATCCGAGGCTTTCCTCACTTAATTAAGCTGAAAATTTGCAAGTAATGGGACACTAAAAATACATGCAGATAGCCGGTCCAAGCTCTTGACGTTAGCGAAAAGCAAAGAAACATATGATCACAAGCAAATACAACGAAAATGATGATGCTAAATGTTGAATTTCATTGCTGGAAACATCACCTCCCCTAATGCCTTCCATTGGTGATAGGGAGATGTCCATTAGCTGGCTTTTCACTTGCAATGTCTTGCCCTCCCCACTTTCGCATCCGTTCTGTGGTCTGCTCCACCTGCATGGATCCATTGGAGACAAATTCTTGAAAATTGGTGTTTCTGGTTTTAGCTAGGAAAGAACAGCCATTAAGAATCAAAACTGACCTCTGCTTTCCAGTTGGTTTTATAAAGAACGAGCAAAAGCAGCAAGGTCTGTAGAGCCGTTCCAGCAATCATTCCTCCCCAAAGTCCCTGGAATTGAACAAAAGTATGAGCATAAAGGGGATTTCAGAATTGATGCTATGTGGGAAGAGGGTAATTGTAAAGTATAGAGTAATGTAGAAGTTAAATAGTTCTTGGAAATTCTTACCACCACTCCAAGATTAGCCACATAACCAAGAATATATCCCAGAGGAAGACCAAAAATGTAGTAACAACCCAAGTTAATGTAAGCCACTAGAGCTTGCCATCCACCTCCGACTGCAACACCTGTAAGAGAGCTCAAAAACTTAAGGTTGTAGACATGCGAAAGGCGGTTTTCTTGATATTTTTGGTACAGGTGATAGATGTTCCTGCAGTATATGAGAAATCTGATGTATACCTGATATTACTGGCTGGACGCTGTTGAGAACCATTGTGATCCCAAGAAGGCCTGAAAGGTGGGCAACCGCTTGTTGCATATCTTTGCTATCAGTAAAAATTATGCTGAAATGGTTTCTAGTGGCGAGGACAATAATCATGCAGAGAATTCCAATCAGGAGTGACTGGAAGACTGTAACATAGACAGAGTATTTGGTGGCTCTTGGATGTCCCAATCCAAGCTCGTTTGAGACTCGAACACTGAAATGGAAAATAACAGGAAACCAACAGGTCTTGATGATGAGCAGACCAGAATAGATGCATTTGAGGAATGGAGTCGTCATCAAGTGTTAAGGAAGAGAAAGTGTCTATCTGAAATCACATGCATATATAAAGAATCTGATTGAAAATGTCCAATAGCATCTGTAATTCTTACCTTATGGCAGCATTGATTCCAATGAAAATCATGGATTCCCACCCATTGATATTCATGCTGCAAGATAAAGGAAACAACATGGGTTAGATTCTGACTTGTGTACAACAGAGATTGCCGGAACAAATAGTGTGATCTGAAGTAGATTATTACAATTTTACACATAACACATTCATGTAGTTCATCGAACAATAAGTAAATCATCTCCATGGGCATTTAGGTTAATTTACTTGGCTAGTTTTCCACTTTCATTGACATTCAATAACTTAGCTAGTTATCTTCTGGAGAAAGTTCTTTTTGCTGAAAGCACGAACAGTCCGAAATTGGGAAGTTGAAATCTGCAGCTTCGCAATAAAAGGTATTATGAGTAGATGCCAAAAGTTGGAACTCACCAAATAGAAAGGGAACCAACTGCAGTGACAGCATGGTTGAGATGGCCAGTCAGAACAATAATGCTCATCATATACCAAATTTCCAGGCACAGCATCACAGCAGATGCGAGTGACAGCCTAACAAACGCCCATATCTCTTTGAATGCAGACCAAGAGAACCCCTTCCAACCATCCTTGCACCATCCCACGACGTAAATAAACTGTGCTACGGCTGCACCCCAGCTTGTTATATCAAGTGCCAAGGCTGCACCGATGGCGCCCAAACCGAGCACAGCAACAAATAACCAACACAGAATAACTTGAAAAATCAGAGAAAGAAAGGCTATCCATGCAAGAACAGAGACTTTGCACTGGGCTTGTAGAAACTTCTGGGTGGGAAATATGACAGCAAAGGAAAAAAGTTGAGGAACAATTAGTAGTGTGTATAACCCAGCTGGCGTTGCAATATCGTCCTCTTGGCCGAGAAGCTTCAAGACAGGTGTGGCAAATACGTAGAGCGGCAAAAGGAGGACACAAGTGGCCGATAGGATTAGGATTGAGCGTTGCATATAGATGCCCAGCATGTGAACTTGACCCGCACCAAATGCCTGGCCGCACAGCGTTTCAAGGGCACTCCCCATGCCAAGCTACAGTAAATGTACATCAGATTAACTCCGTTCATATTTAGGTCAGATCTTAGGATATGAGCATGAGAAAATCACAGTCAGAATATCTGGAATCAGCGTGCTTAAGCGTTACTGAATCCCAAAAGTTCTCGTTAATGAAATAGAACTGGCGTCGCTCGAATTTATTAACTAAGAAATTGCAGCAGAAATTTGGCAAGCAAACTAGAGATAAAATGTTAAACATTTCTCTGAGAGTTTTTTGCATTCTTAACAGGCTATTCATCAATTTATCCACTCAACTTACGACATATTTAGACATGCTTGACTAATTCAAATTAGATATCATTTAACCATTTCCTGCATCCATAAATCTTACTTCCAATTGTATACGGCGACTCTTTCATAAACTGGAATATTCAAATGCCTAAATTCATCTACCAGACCAAACAGTACTGGGTAAATTCTAATACAAACCTGTTTGGATCAAAATTAAATCAATCATATGGCAAGTGTAATACACTTGTCGTGTGACTGGTGTAAAGTTAAGGGAAAGTAACCAATCACATAGTAAGTGTATCACACTTGTTCTGTGATTGATTTGGTTTAGTCAAACCTGATCTATACTAGAATTTTTCGACAGTACAATCAGTCTTAATCATACTCTAACCCCATTTAGAATTTTCTATTCCGAATCTTATTACATCTTCTATTCCAATTAACATAAACATGTTACTTATATAAAAATTATTTCATCTATTTTATAACTTTATACGCGCAACATGTATATATTAATTGAAATAGAACATCCTATAGAATTTCAAATATAAAATCCATATAGCTGCAAGCCACCCCAAACATGGCCTAAAAATTAAAACTGCTTCTAAATCTCTGGTAATTCCTGTAGACTATTATTTTTAAGTCTCAAATCTCAAAGTCCTAAATGTTATAAAAACTTTGAACTGCTAAGAAATTATTGCTTGAATTAAGATAGAAAAAAATAGCAAGTGCTAATGACCTTATACTGAAAAGAATATATATATACATATATATATATACATTGATGCCAAACATCAAGTGGACCAGGAATGGAGCTCTCCATCCTGCAGAAAGGCTACTTTCTTAATGGATCTGGTGCCAAGATCTTTAATAAGATGGACATACATTTTCCTTTTTGCTGCCCACTAAGTCTTCTTATTATTTCTTTAATTTATTATATGGCTATTACATGAATGGTCAACTCTCATTATGGAGACAGGGTTGGCTGCCTACAAAATATGCTTGTAGATTTCAGGTAACAATATTGACAATAAAGAAATAGGTTTGCCATGGCACGATCAATCAACCTTGTCAAGTTATGGGCTTCCACTCACTCACCCCACTTCGTTTTCCTTCATTGTAAGAAAGTTAAGTTTGTCCGGTTCTATGTTTGAACGCCACTAATTATGCATTTGCTAACACCATTGATTGTGTTGTCACAATTATTTAGCGTAGACTTCACATTTAATTGTTTTGATAACAGTTATCTACTGAGAGATCAAAATTCAATATTTTATTTTCTCCCTTATAAAGAAGAAAACATTTTACTATTACAAAACACCACATTCTTTATTAAAATATTTTGAGGCCAGTACAGTGAGTTTCCTTCTCACTTTTCATATCGTACACATTGTATATATGCATAACTGATGTATTTAATTTATTAAATTTCCTCACTAATAAAGCTGCGTTCTCTAAATCTTTATGCCCACACATAAATCCAGAAAAGGCAGCAAAAAAGAGAAAAAGAAATCATGATTCCATCTATGCGCCCCCATTTTTTTGGCTTGAAACAAAAGGACGATAACATCATTATAATGATTTTAGCGGAATAAGATGTTGTAGCTACTCATAGGATGATAGGAATAAATATAAGAATAGCTAAAAGAATATAAGCAAATTCTGATGAAAAAACGAACAGAGTAACACCCTGCATACGCTTCTAACACAAACTTAACTGCATAATACTACTTTCCTTTAGTAGTTTGTTAAGCATAATATTGACTAAATGAAGCATTCATTTCTAAACAAAAAGAGAAAATATTCTGTTTAAAGAGTCACTAACCATGAAGCCGAAAGAGAATGTTCCGATGACGGATACAGCAATCGAAAAAGCGGAGAGCTCAATATCTCCTAGATGTCCGACGAATATGGCGGTGACGGAGTTGGTCCCGAACTGACAGAGGATTTGGAATGCAATGGGTCCGGCTATCCTCCATAACTTCACCGTTTCTATGCAGATAACTCTCCGCCATTCCCCCGTCCGTCTCACCGGAAGGTAGTCTCCGTCATCGCCGATCAGCTCGACGGTGCTCCGCCGCTCAAGCAGCGGCGCCTCCATTTGAAAATGACCGGAAATTAAGCAACGGACAAGAGGAGTATGGATGACTGAATGATCAGTCTGTAATCCTCGGCTCAGTTTCTCACACACACGCACCCATGTGTATCTGTGTGTGTAAGTAGTTAGTTATGTGCGACGTGAGATAGGCGAAGGGCATGCGTTATTCGTTGTGTCTATATAAGGTTTCAGGGGTTGGGCTTTTCAGTATTCGCATTTGAACCCCTAAACTTTCGGAAAATGAAATAAAACCCCCCATACTTTAGGAATATTCTAACTTTAGACTAATTATATGATAAGTATAATATAATAATTGTATAATTAGTGCACAATTCAAGAAAAGTGATCAATTATAGGACAAGTACGATTCACTTGTTATATAATTGGTTTAATCGATTTGGATAAAAAAAGGTTTCATACTTTATTAGGTACGGTGTAATTAGTGCACTGTATTTGAACCCCTGAGATTTAATGTAATTATACATAAATTACATGTGTTTTGAAAAATTATATCTAGTACCCATGAGGTTTGCTTCCGTCTAACAAATAAGTCCCTCCGTTAGTCCTAGTTCATTGAATTTGTTGATATTAACCAAAAAAAAACTGAATGAAAATTTGATATTTACCCTCAACTGACTTATTACTCACGTATAGCAGATCAAACAATTTTTTCTGATTAAACTACCCTTATAACAGTGAAAATATACCTCATCGCATACATTAACACGTGAAGATGTATGAGGGTAATTTGATCATAAAAAGATCTATTTGATTTGCAATAAATCAGTAATAAGTCAACTACAGATAATTTTTTAATTTTTTTTATTAATATAAGCAAATTCAGTTAATTTTGACTAACAGAAGGACTTATTTGTTAGACAGAAGAAAGTCTGAGGCGTACTAGATCTAATCTTTTAAAGAATGTTTATGTATAATTACACCAAATCTTAGGATACGAGAATGTAATATGCCTCTTTTATAAGTCAAAAATCTTCTATTTTAAATTAATATTGCATTTTATATTTTATTTTATCTAACTTCAAAATGAGTACTTATTTATATCAAATTCTATCTTCAAAATTAAAACACTCACCCAATTTGTATTATTTTAAACAAATTCATGTTTTGGAATTAAGTTTCATCATCCCAAAATAAATAAAAACGAATAATTTATTTTTTAGTTTAATTATAAACTTTTTAATTCCTATAATTTATCGTTCCAAAAGAAAAAATAAAATAGAATTGAGTACGAACATTTATTAATTCGTTGGTTGGCACGTGACCAACAGATACTGAAATAATTAGACGGAAGTACTTTAATCGTCTTTTTAATCAAGAATGGATGTCTACATTCAAATCGGCATAGAATTGAAAAATTGGAACTTTTTAGGTCAAAAATAAAAATTTGAGGAATTGAAAATTTACTAAAGTAAAATTTTTCACTAATATTTTTGTTTAAATAAATAAAAATTATAATTGACACGTTCGATAAGAACAAATTTACATGTCATGACGAATTACATACACATTAAAATTATCGAAGTCGTGCATTGTGTTATTTCAATTCATAAAATTCATTAATAATTGAGCCAAATTTGAAAATTTTACGCTATATCATGTAACGATATATCATACAGATCTTCCATCTCATTTTTAAATTTATTGTTCATTGATTTCATGACTGAAAAAGTCATCTAAGTAAGCATTTCTTGTCCCCTTCAGTTGTTGATATTTGTCTGAACAATTTGAACTATATATCATGTTTTTTTCTATTTAAAACGATAATTACAACAATCATACCCTAATTAATAATATTAGATAAATAAGATCTAAACAACACCTAAATATACAGTAGAACAACATTCTATACATAAAATAGGATTCGAACACATGACCTCTAATAATTATATATATTTTTATCACTAATAATGGAAATAGTAGTTGTAGTAGGTGGATGAGATGTTATTTGTAAGTATCTAAATACACAATTATGGATAAAATAAATAAATATGGTTAGGTATGAGTGAGGTCACTTGCATTTAATCCATGCTTTATTTTTATTTTAACTCTCGTCCACAAATATAAAATAAGGTGTTCGCTCAGTAAAATCGAATCGAAATATTAAAAATGACATATTGAATATCAAATCGAATTATTCGTTTTCGTTCAATAAATATCGAACAAAATTCAGTTTGATTCGATTTGGTTCTTTTACGGAATTAATCTATTTTTTTTTTTAACATGATTAATGTCCCACAAATCCAATCTAGAAAATAAAATAAAATAAATAAAAAGAATATATGTAAATAGATAATTATATAGTGAAATTTACTTTAAAGAAAAATATAAATTGACTGAATATTTTATATTTGAAATCCAATATCTTCCGACCTCCACATCAAAGCCCTCTTGCAAAATTGAAATAAATTAAATTAACGACTAAATATAATGGGTTCAAATTTCACGGAATGTGTGAGTATTTGTTATTATAATTGATTTATTATTATTAGATATTGATGTAATTATTATATAATTACTATTTAATAAAATAAATTAAATTAATCAACTTGGCCCATTAATGGAAATTCATTAATTGCTCTTAATTAAAATTGTAAAGAAACATCTTTGATTTAATATTTTACCAACCTTTGTGAGGTCTGCAACGGGACCTACAACATAGACTATTAAGATTGGACCTTTGCTTTGGACTTTAGAGGTTAGCCCGGCCCACGATTATGGGCTTTCTATTTTGGGCTTTCTATTGGGCTTTGTAGCAAATGAAGTACTAATACAGGCCTTGTTCTTGTATATTGGATCTTAGATTATTAGATAAAATAAAGGTTTAGATTATCATTATTTATTTAATTTTTTGGGCGTAGTAAAGATGAAAAAATTATTGAAATGGATGTATTATTGTATCACTCTCACATCATTTATGAAGGACCACAAAGACTTAGAGTGGAAAAAGTTGGGCTGGATTTCTCACCTGTCCTATTCTAATTTATTCAATACCATATTGCAAATATCTTATAATAAGAATCTTATTCTCTTATCTACTTTGAATTATGATGTTTAATTTGTGTAAATCTAACAAAGAAAAACTAGTAATAATAAAAAAATAATGAGAGAACTAGGTCGAGATATGGGCCAAGTACATCGCTCTCGACTCTTCAATTTTGACTATTTTATTGGGTGATCTACGACATCGACATAATAAAGGTATTGATGGATGGCAGCGAAATCAAATGGGTACTTTCAAATACATGTTGGAATATGCTAAATACAAATAAATTTGTTAGGACCCTAAAGACTATGTTAATGAATTTGAAACTTGTGAATCCAAGAAATTCTCGTCATAAAATAATTTCGCATTTTTTGAAGTTAAAGTGAAATATAAATATTTGCACATGTGTTTGTACATATATGTATATATATATATATATATATATATATATACGATCGACGGCCAAGAAAAGAGTTAATTTGGACTAAAAGTGCAAATAATCAAAATCCTAGTGCCAAAAACACAATATATTCGGTATCATATCACCCCTCCATAGTAGAACAATTATTTGGTTGTGATGGTGGGGTTTGTGGAATGAGGTGTTAGGGTCCACTTTCCCCATTTCAACTAAGATAAGGTAAGGCAACTTGTGAGAGAGAGCCCATTCATTTTAGATCATGTTTTTGGTATCCATCCCCCCCCCCCCCCCCCTCTAACCTACAACCTACAAACTAAAGTCATTTTATAGGGAAAATTTCAGTCCCTATTCAATTTAGTTATATCTTAATAAATTATATGATAAATATACTATATTTACATGTCATTGGTGTATAAATTAAAAATCACTTAATATGTATATCATACTTATTGCGTGATTGATTTGATTCGACTAAACCTAATTTTATAATTATATATTCCTAGAGAATTCCAACCTCTACCACTAATATCCCTCCCTCCCATCTCTATCCATATCACTAATACACAGTGCCAAATTTCACAACATTCACTTGTTAACGACGAAAATTTTTATTTGAATCGAATTTGATTGCGTTGAAATAGACATAATTATTGTTAGTGTTATTATACTTTTTATGTGATCATTTACTCTTGTTAAATTGTGTATTCACTTAACTTAAATTTGGCGAATCTAATATGGGCTGAATTTTTTTTACTGGAGAATGATAAGAAATAAGGTTTTTTTAGTGAAGATGAAAATTACATCAATTCTGATTATATATGTTATGAAGGACTGAAATTTGATGCAAAAAAATAAAAAAATAATGGTAAAATGGAATTATTGTTCTTTTTTCTAACAAATACTAAAAAATACTTAAAATTCAAACTTATTTAAGAGAGAGAGGGAAAGAAAAAAAAAATAAAAAATTTTGTGATCCATTTGTGTGATGAAGTAGAGGAAACAGGGGATTTCTGCGGCTGGATCACGTGCATCCGTTGACAAACGCATAATCCCTGTCATCGATCGACACGTGTTCTGACAGGGGATCTATCCGGAGATCGACGGTTGAAAATAATCCAGACAACATACTCCAGATTTACGGCGCACGGCGCATTTATGGGGGGAAAGGAGGAGAAACGCAGAAAGCGAAAAGGTTTCGGCTGGGCGCATGACGTGGCCGCATAATATTCTCTTGATTTGACTAGTTAATGAGCAACCGGGCTGCAGCCGTTGATGAGTACCAATTTGGATGGTGGGACCCCCACAAACTCTAGCCTCAGACCCTAATATTTCAAAATTACTTTTATTACACTCTTAATAATTTACCTTCCATTTATGCTTATTCCAATATAATATTAATTAAAATAAAATTTTTTATCTTTCGATAGATTTAATTATTATATGAAATTTAATATCATAGATAAAATGCATTAGGATTAAATTCGGAACCAACATATTATTAATTCATATTTATAAACATATATTACTTTAAATACATTTTGTTTATTTTTCTGATAATCTTTTTATTTAAAATTATTAATATAAAGTTTATAGAAAAGCAATCAAAAGATAGTGGCCCACTAATCACTTCAGGTCATTTGTGTTCTCAATTTGCTTTATTTATTATATATTTACTAGTACAAACCCTTGCCAAGTTGTGCATAATTTTTTTCAATTTTAATCGTGACTATAATAATAAATATTTAAGAACGTATATTTATAAGGTTGAATAAAAATTATTTATACATAGTAAAACTGTCTCTATGTAGTGGTTCTAATAAAAATTAAATAAAATATTAATTTTATTTAATTGAACGAGTTATTATTAATTACTTAGAAAATGTCGAGAAAATAAAAAAATTCTTATATATTTTTTTAATTTAAGTGATGGTTTGCTTATGTTACAGTATTGCTGGTTTAACATATATCTAACTATGATTCACTTTATATATTTTGTCTTTTACGAGTGTTGATTTCTTGATGTGTGCTACTTATATGGTATCTTTCTAACTGCAGTTACAAAATATCCGAAATCTTCAAAACTGCATTTTTTGTTTTGTGGTTTATTTCATCCATACTATTTACCTTCAATAGCGTACAATTTACCTGCAATATGTCCAACATAGCATATAACTATTATTAAAAGTATGTGCCGTCGGAACCAAAATTGAAGCTAATTTAACCTCAATTGCGAGCTTATATTTAAAACAAAAAATAGATAAACATTATCTCGTTCCAAATTTATATTTTTTCTTTTTTTCATTTTGTTACTGAAAAGGTGTTTGGAATAATTTTTTACTTTTACCATGAAAATAACTTATAGAAAAAGTTGCAAGTAGATATAATAAAAGTCGGAGGGATTTGAAAATAAAAATAAAATTAAAAAAAAATAAAGTTTGTATATTTTGAAAAATAACTTAACATTTACAATTTTACTAATAAATTCTATTCTCATTTTAAATTTTTGTTTTATGTAATAACGATGGATCTGAAATTCTTTTTACGTGTAGTCATTTGAAATTCTTATTTCCCTCATTCTTTCATCAAATCCAGATCATCAAAATAAAAAGTGTTAATTACATCGTTCTTCCGTGAAGTTTGATATAATTATTGTGGAGAGTGTGGTAAGGCAACATAATAAATTAAAATGAATAGTGAAAGCAACCTGAAGTGATGTGAAGCAAGTTGGTTGTTAATTAGGTAAAGTGAAGAAGAAATAAGTGCATATTAATGGTAATTGAGAAGTATTAGGTGGTAATAATGTGGAGGTTAGGATGGTGTTTGGGAGCAGATGCAGAGGCAGACAACATATGTGTGGTGTGCACAGTCATAGTTAGGCATGGGATAAGTGGTTCATATTCTTCATGCTCTCCACACATTTGTATATGTATTTCACACACAAGCTCCAACACCCAATACTACCAAAATTTATGCCCAATTCATCCTCAACCATATGTCCCTTTTTCTAGAAAAAAAAAACATAGTAAGAACATAAATCAAGAATTTTATAGAACATACAAGAAAGTACTGATGTTTGAATTTCTTTTCCTTTTTAATAAATAGAATTTAGGTTTAATCAAAAAATTGTATTTAAAATAAAGTTTTTAAATTATATTTGCTCGAATTCGATTCAAATTAAAATTTTCTGTATTCAGCGTTGCTTGACCAATATTTGTCTTTTCGGGCATGGACTCTTTTCATGTCCGCTTCACCTTAAATTAAATGGATATAGAGTGAAGTATATGAGTGATAGGTATGTATAAAATTTAGTACGCCTTAGAGAGTGTTTAGATGAATTTATAGGTTTTTCAAAAATATGTATAAGATTTTGGAAAGATTATAAAATATTATAAAGTGTTAAGTATATATATATATATATATTAAAATATTTTATAAGTCCTAAAAAAGTAAGGAGTTGTAGCCAACTTATTTATGAGATCTTATTAAAATTTATTCAAATTAATTACAAATTGTCATTACTAATATCTTATAAACTCTATAGTTTTATTTTATGTAAATATTTCATGAACTTATTTTTACAGTAAGATCTAACATCTTATAAGATGTATTTATTTATAAAATTTTTAAATTAAATTTAATCAAACAACAATTTAAAACATGAGATATACACAAAAATAAGAAAACTTGTTATTTGGGTGATAAAATAAGGATAGAGAGGGGACCAAATTTGCAAGAATAGGGATAGAGCAGAAGGAAATGTTTTTGGAGGAGGAGTCAATATCTAATGAGATGAGACCACACAAGTTCTTAGATAAATAGTAGCAAGTACTAGTTTTCAAAGGTTCCACCCCAAGGTCCCTTTTCAAGCAACTATTGTAAATTATTTAAAAAAAAGATAATGATGGGAGAAAATATTAGAAGACTTAGGTAAATTTCCAAGAAATTGAAGATGATTAATTATGCTTAATTAGATGGCTTTATTTAAATTTGTTTGTCTATTTAATTGAGCTTTCACCCTTCTTGACCTGTTTTTGGTGATTTCTTGTGATATTCTTAAGCTTTTCGAGGTACTTGATTGGGTAAAATATGTATGTTTCATGAAAATTATTTTAAATAAGGAAGTTGTTCGAAATACAGAAATACATTCTCTAAGACTTTAAAATTTTAAAATAGGATCAAAACCTACACACTTTTCAGTCAGTTTGAATTAGACCTCCATCGACCTAACCTGATGGCCCCAGTATCATGGGTTGAACCAGGGACACCTAGAAGAAGGAGATTTTGACATGTGGTTCCGTATAAATATAGACATTTAACCCATAAAAATACTTCAGACATTTTATAATCGAGTACGTTAATTTTAGAAAATATATTTGTGTCTTATATCTTCGATCTCGTACTCGCATTAAAGCATCAAAAGGTCTAAGTTGGAGATTTCCTAACAAGCCTAACTTATACTTTTTCTCTCAAGTTCTAGCACTTGTTCGAAATTTAGCAGCTCTTAGAGGTTAATGCGACTTCGACCAGAATCAATACCCAATTGATCAATTCCACCAGATATTCATTGATCTACCAATGAAATCGTGGGTTATGATAAAATTCGATTAATGAAGTAAATGTTAAATAGTACAAAACAATTCACATATATATATATATAAACTATATTAATAGCATTAATTTTTCCTCCAACTATACATTACACTCATGGAAAAAGAAGTGAAGAGTGCATGAAAATCAGAAAGGACACTGATAAAGTTGATGAACAAAAGTTATGCTCAATGGAAGGTCACAATGTGGATGGTGGGATTAAAAGTTAGGCACCTTTTTTCACTTACCATTCTGCCAAAATATTCATTAGGTGTGTGTGTGAGAGAGAGACAGAGAGATCATGTGTTGGAAATAAGCTATGAATCAAATTCAAAACCAACCACTTTCTCACATTGATGATACTTCTCTTACATGTGGTACTTCTCAAAATTTTCATGTTTGATTTTGCAAAAGTTTGATGTAATAACTTTATGTCTTATTCTTGGTTGGGATATGTTTGAATTTTAAGATGAGAATATATGTTGAGGTGCTAAGTAATGAATAATAATAAGTGGAACGCAAACATTCCCACGACGGAAGAAGTTCTAAAGAATATGAATCAGTTTTCGAGGAAGTCGAACATTATGTCACATGCATGAAAGTTCGAGCGTTTTTTAGTTGATTGTTGAATGCTTTTAAATATATATATATATATATATATATAATGTATACATTCGTAAACTATAAGAATATGTATTTTGATTAACATCGAAAAGTCGTGTAATTTAAAAATATCTGAATTCTTTTTACGTGTATAAGCCTTTTTTTTTTTTTAATTTTCGGAGGGGCGAAATATTTTATTTTTAGTGAAAAGTTTTAGCTAATTAGAGTCCTAATGATTGAGAAAATTTTGCCTTTAATTATGAGATTCATTATGAAGAAATATGACTATTTTATTTTTTTATTCTTTTTATTTTTAGTGAAAAGTTTTAGCTAATTAGAGTCCTAATGATTGAGAAAATTTTGCCTTTAATTATGAGATTCATTATGAAGAAAAATGACTATTCTATTTTTCTATTCTTGGAAAGTCCAAGTTCTTATTATATCCAATAAATTAAATAATTTTAGAAAACGAATATTTTTTAAATTATACTTGTGGGATTAATAAATACATGTAACATTGTTAATTTAAATCAATTGTATTTATATAGGAAAATTATGAAAAGAAAAATTAAAATATTACTTTTAGGAGTAGTACTTTATTCGAATTTCCATCATAATGCATGATGGCATTATTGAGTCACTATTGATATCTTTTTATAGCTTAAAGAAAAAACGTGGGATTGGGGCATTAGCACTTTATGTTGAATTCTTTGGTGGATCAGAATCACGTCTTCAATATTCCTAGTAAAATTCTCCAAGGCACTGTTTGGATCCAAAATTCAACTAGATATATTTAAATATGAGGAAAAAAAATATTTTTACTAATAAAATATACAATTAGCGTTTTTTATCATATCTATTTCCATTGCTTTTTCATAAATTTAATATTTAAAACTTCAAATTGTTTGTGCTAATCGGTAAACGATTTGTTATCTCTGTAAAGACGAACAAATCAATAAATTCATCGACAATATCAGTTTTAATCAACAACAATTAATAAAACGTCAATTGTTAATATCAAATATGTAAAAATATTAATCAATAATTACTATTACAGTAAGACTAACAATTATTATAAAGTAGATCAATACTCACACACTACAAGAAAACGACTCAATAGCTACAAAAGAAAAGAAAAATCAGCACCGAGTTAATTAACAAGTAAAATTAACTTCCTAATAAATTTAGTAATAAAAATATACTTGATTACGAATTTAGCAATAAAAATTTACTTGATCATAATGAATTTAGCATCGAATTATTTAAAATATATATTAAACGCTGTACATTTACAGCAAAAAATTTATCTGTTAATTAGATATGGTGATTTTAGCATTAATTTTTTTTTTCATAGCTATTGAGTCATTTTCTTGTAATGATAAAGTGGTGGGACTCGACTCTATACCTTTAGTTTTGCCAACTAAAAATAGGTTTTTTTTTGACAAGATTCGAAATATTCTGAAGACATCATTTTAAGGAGGGCTTTTATTCGATTGACTCGATCTAAATTTTTTGTATATACGTATATACAGCATTCAAATTTGATACTTAATTTTTTTAATAAAGTAAGATTTTTAAAAAAAAAATATTTAATAAAAATAATAAATCCAAACATAATGTAAAATGGAAAAGAAAAGGACTAAAGGATAAGTGCTTAGATGTTAAGCATGAGTTAGGTTGTGACAACCAACAATCTCAAGAGGAATCAATACGCAACAAATTAAAGGTCCATTATTCTAATTATTATTTTTTTTTTAACAAAGTTATGGTTCCAATTTTTTGTCCTAAGATCCAAAAACCCACACTGTGTTCAAACATTCACTATTCAAATAAGTGGGACCAAAAACATGTAAGGATGGAAATCCCTTTAATCATACCAACAATATTAATTGCCAAACACAATAAAATACACTAACAACATTAATTCGTATATTTAAATATTTAATAGTCAATTAAATATATTAATAATTTTTAAATAAAATAATAAACTTGAAAGAAATAAACCATCATAAAAGAGACATGTCTACGTACGTTAATGAGACTTGGATTCAAAACCTCATAATTTTGTGGAGTTTCATTTGTTATTTTACTAAAGGGCTGTTAGTAAATTAAAAGTCGTATTTTTTTAGAAACGTTTAATTTTAGAAAAATCAGATAAATAATTATAATATTTTTAAATAAAAGATAATGATAGTATTTTTATATATATAATATATATATATATTAAATAAAATAAAAAATAAAGTATGATTTATAACAGAAAATCCAATCCAATTGTTATCCGAACCCTACATTACCAAAAAAGAAAAGAAAATCTAATTATCTCTCTTCAACATCCAAACGTTTTTCAATGGCCAGTTCATCGCCAACGCAGGCTGACCCCTTTTCCCCCCACCTAAACAAAAAGGTCAAAACACCGACGCGTGTCGGTAG
Source organism: Sesamum indicum (assembly GCF_000512975.1). NCBI lineage: Eukaryota > Viridiplantae > Streptophyta > Magnoliopsida > Lamiales > Pedaliaceae > Sesamum > Sesamum indicum. The sequence goes on along the minus strand of NC_026148.1, from coordinate 9,767,197 downwards.
ATGACGCAGAAGTCAACCGGGTACCGACGGTAGAGGAAAGTAAGAGTGACTTGAGCAGCATGAAGATTTGCTGCTGTGGAACCACGTGTAAAGATGGCCGATTTCGTGGTGGTGTGGACTCCATTTAAATACAACTTGTCGTTAGGTTTTGTTACCAGAGTCGTTGCAGCTGCGCTGTCACGCTATCAAAATCCTCCACTCTGTGTGTGTTTGTGTGTGGCAAGTGATTTTTTATTTTTTATTTTTTTTATAACTATTGGTGATTGTGTGAATTTCACAAACTTTTAATTTAAACTCACCTTAACTTTGTTACGTGGCATATATTCTAATGGGCCCTCTCACTATTCAGATAAATAAAAAAAAATATTCAAATATTTTTCTAAAAAATTATACGAAAAGGTAAAAAGTAAGTTCATCATTTATATATTTTTATTCATGTTGGATAAGAATAAATCTAATTTCTGGACTACGTGTCAGATTTACTATGCTCAATTTCATACATCTTTTGATCCAATTTAGCTCAACACGTTCGAATTATATATAAAATCATAGTTACATAATTTAATAAAGTGAAATTCCCACACTTTCTTAAATCTCGCAAAATATCTAAGTATCTATTCATTTGGTGATTGGTATTAGTATTAGTATCCTCGTGTTATGGCCATTTTGTGTAACTATTATTGGCGTGTGATGGGTACTTATGCGACTCACCACCCCCCGTGTATATGTATTCACTTCATTCATTCCTCCTCGTGTCTTCTTATTTCTTTCACTCCTCTCGTGCTGTTCGCTTCACGTATCACGATGTATTATATTTATTGTATAATTTGATGTATATATATCACTAGTTTAATTAATGAAGGTGGGATTTTTTGATCGTAAGATTATGGGTTTAAATCCTATCAAAATATGTGATGTTATTGTACTTTTAATAGTAATTCTCGTTCTACTTTAATACTAGGCTTTGATTTAATTGATTATCTGATGTTGATGATTAGTGCATGATTATTCTAGTTATCGGTAGTGGTTCGGATTAAATATTTGATATTAATGATTGTAATCCATTTACTAAAAAACTAATAGTTCATCGATTTTTTTTAAAATTAAATTAAAATAAAAAAATTACATAATAGTATTTAAAGATAATTTGTTAAATATTATCATTTTTTTCCAATATGTTTCATAGTTCAATTTCTAATTTTGATTGGATTACACTCAAAAGGGAATTAAATTTTTTACTATATATTTTGTTCTATTTTTTATCTCATTTAATATATATAGTCAATATACATATGGATCGAGTGTATATAGAACGAAGTAAAAAATACAGTATGAGTTCAAATAAAAAAAAAAGTTGAATTGGACCCAAAAGAGCACATCAACTACCACTTGAAAAGACAAATAATTAAGTATGACCATAACATCTTTTCTTTTCCTTAAAGAATTCACAAAAAAAAAGGAAAGATATTTTTAATTTGGTTTAATAAATTAATAGTAATAATAATAATAACAACAAAATGCATTAAATAAAATATAGAGGGTTGAAGTTGGGCAGGTTCAACGTGAACGTGTGTTGTTCACGTGGGGCGGGGCGAGCGTGATGGTTAGCGCGGGACTTTCAGAAACAGCTGTGGCGGTTTTATCCTCGTAATCTCCACGGTCCATTATCCTCAAATTCCCCAAAACGACAATCTGAGTCACTGGATCTAACGGTGGAGGAGAGGGGTAGATGCTTCAGCTGTGTCGTAAAAGCAACAAGTTTTTCAAATTTAGAAACATAAGCGCACACCAAAACCACAAAACCGGAGGAAACGAAATTCAGAGTCACACCCAGTTGGACAAACCTCTTTCTCTCTCTAACTCTACGACCTAAGGCCGTGTTTGGCGGACTCATTATATTACTAATCATTTTTATTTTACTCACTAATCCAGTTTATGATTTTAATTTCTTGATAAATCAAATAATGTGTGTGTGGTTTCACAAAATTATCCTCATAAAAATATGTTGATAGTGAATTTTTTTAGACCTTAATTTGAATAAGAATTAATTTGGATAACGAGTAATATATAGTAGAATATTAATTATGGTTGATTTAAATTTATTTATTACTCAGATTTTAATCAAACACTGACAATTATTATATTTTATAATAGTGGTAAAAGTACAAGTAACGTGTAAGAATAATTATTATAATATATGATTAAATAAAAGAGAAAGAATTGTAGTAATTAAGTTGATTTATGTTTAATGAGAGAGGTGAGAAATCGTCAAGCCTAATTAATTGATTAAAACAAACACGGCATTAATGCGTTTCCATTTATTTTTCTGAAGACGCGAAACTACTCTATTTATCCCTCTTATTACAATGATGACAACAAGAATCAATCCAATCGCTTCATATTGAAAAAACACTATCCCCACACGGCCCCCCCACCCCACCTCTCTCTCTCTCTCTCTCTACAATTGAACTCCTCGCTTTCCTCTAAATGCAGAATATTTCCAGAACCCAAAAACCATTTTCTACTTGAAAACATACAAACACACGCATTTTCCGGTGGAGAAAATGTCTTCCGGCTTCTCTGGAGGCGTCCCGGATTTCTTTTCCGCCGGCAGAAGATCCACCGTCATGCCCACAAACATGAACAGTGGTTACGACACTAGGCTTAACCCACAACTGCAGTTTTCCTTCCGTTCTCCGCTTTCCGGAATTCTGCCGGACCCGGATGCCCAGATCCACCGGACCGATTTGATCGGGAAGAGGTCGCTCGCGGAGTTTCAGCAGCAGCAGCAGAATCAGCAGGGGTTGGGATTTTATCTCCGGAACGTGAAACCGAGGCCTAATTACCAGCATGCATCGCCGATATCTCCCCTCTCACCGGTGGATTTCTCTTCTGTTCCGTCCACTTCGCCGGAAGTCTCATCGGGTTCTTCGGTTTCGAATTCTGTAAACTCACGGTACGGCCTTCCGATTCTTCAGCAGCACCGGCCACAGTCTTTGACTCTTTCAAACAGAAATGTTAACAATGTGTCTACTAGAATTTCCTTGCCGAATTTGGCTGTACTGCAGAACAAGGGGTTTGCGAGTCCGGGTGTAAGTCTTTCGGGTCCGGGTTTGCAGGTTTCGGCGGAGGAGTCGGAGAAGAATATGATGAATCACCGTCTGCAAGAGCTGGAAAAAGAGTTGCTCGGAGACGAAGAGGATGGAGAAGCTATTTCCGTCGTTACCAACAGTGAGTGGTCGGAGACGATACAGAGTTTGATGGGCCCGACTCAGAAGCCCATTTCTCCTTCACCCACTTCCTCTTCTTCCTCGTGTTCCTCTACCTCAGCTTCTCCTGCTTTGCCTTGTCCGAAACAAACGTTGATTGACGCTGCGGTGGCTATTTCCGAAGGGAAGCCTGAAGCCGCCGCTGAACTCCTAACGCGCCTCCAGCAGGTGGCCAACGCGGGCGGTGCTTCCGAACAGAGGCTCGCCTCTTACATGGTTTCGGCTTTGAATTCGCGCGTGAACCCAACAGAACATCCTCCACCGGTGTCCGAGCTTTATGGTAAAGAACACGCAGCATCAACGCAAATGTTGTACGATGTCTCCCCATGTTTCAAGCTCGGTTTCATGGCGGCAAACTTAGCCATCCTTGAGGCCACTTTGGAGCAGGGTTACGACAAAATCCATGTCTTGGATTTCGATATCGGGCAGGGCGGGCAGTATGTGCATTTGCTCCACGCGCTGGCGGCGAAGAAGAAGAAGCTCGACAATAAGCCCTTCGCGACGTTGAGGATCACCACCTTCACGGATTTCGCCGCCGCCGGAGAGGAGAAACTGAAGATCGTTGGAGAGGGTCTCAAAGCATTGGCCAACAGAATCGGAGTTTCTTTGAATTTTCATGTGAGAAACTTCAACGTCAGCGACTTGACTCACGAAAAATTGGAGGTACAATCTACCGAAGCCCTGGCCGTGAATTTCGCTTTTAAACTGTACAAAATGCCTGATGAGAGCGTGACGACGGAAAATCTACGTGACGAGCTGCTCCGCCGCGTGAAGGGGCTGTCTCCGACGGTGATGACGGTGGTGGAGCAGGAAATGAATACAAACACCGCCCCCCTGATCCCGCGCGTACGAGAAACCTACGAGTACTACGGAGCATTATTCGACTCGCTGGACGCCACGGTATCCAGAGAGAGCCCGGAGCGGGTCAGGATCGAATCGGGTCTGGGCCGGAAAATTGGAAACTCGGTTGCGTGCGAGGGCAGGGATCGGGTGGAGAGATGCGAGGTGTTCGGCAAGTGGCGAGCCCGCATGAGCATGGCCGGGTTTAATCCGCGTGCGATGAGTCAACCCGCGGCCGAGTCTCTCCGGTCGAAGCTGAACTCGGGGACACGTGGCAACCCGGGATTTACCGTCAACGAGGAGTCCGGCGGCATCTGCTTTGGTTGGATGGGACGGACGCTGACCGTCGCATCTGCTTGGTGTTGATTTGACATCCTCTACTTTTTGGGGCGGGGGAATTAGTTTGGCTAAAAATTGTTGTTGTGTTTACATAATTGTTGCTAGTGTTTGTATTAACGTTTTCGTAAGGAAAATCAATGATGACCAAAAACAACTAATAATGTATTTTTAATTCCTCCAACTTTATTGGCCATTTTTCTATGGGGCTTTTAAATTGACAATATATTGACCCCTCCAGTGCAACCTATATTTTCTCAATTTTCACTGAAATTATCATATCATTATTGTTGTGTTCATATAAACCAATCTTGTTATTTGAAATTTCTAGTATCCTATACATGTGTTTTGTTGTGTTCGTGCATTATCGATTTATTTTGATTATCTTTTAAACCGTATTTGCACTATATATAGTTCATATAGCAATATTCGTATCATATCTGTTCGTTGTGTCCATGGATTATAAACTAGTCCTAATTATCTTTTGCACCGTACTGGTATTATACAGCTGAGTATTCTCATATAGTAGAATTCGTGTAGTATATATTTGTTCTGTGATTATCTTTTGTATCGTACTTATATTACATATTATTTTCTTGGCCCAAGAAAAATTTATAGAATTAATAATTTTTTTAAAGAAAATCCTAAATCTTTATGACCCTTTTGGCATAAATTACTTTTAATTTATTTTTTTTTAAAAAAAGATCAGTGTTTTAGATTTTTTTTTAAAAAAAAAAAAAGTAAAAACGGGAGTAGGTGTTTGTAAGGATTGGGTTCGCAAGCCTGCAGTGCAGTGTGCTCCTCCAGAACTCAAAAGTGGGAAGGGGTGGGGTCCACGGGGAACGATTATTCTAGTATTTGGTTATGGTTGGGTATGGTTCAGGTAGTTCTAGTTTGGTGGGAACACGTGTATTATTCTCATTTGTTGTGACGGGGTCCACATCCCATAACTCTGGTCCTCCAACGCAAATTACCAAATTCTTCGTGTTGTTAATCGACGCGCGCGTGGGGGAAGAATTTGAGTTCTAACTCCGAATTTAGTACTGAGTCACCAAACATTGTACCGAACTTGGTGCCTAAATTTAATTATGCAAACATGTTACCGCAATTCCACATAACAATCAACTTGTTCCAAGTTTGGTCTTAACAAACCAAAACCTTCCCCACCCCTTTTCCTCTTCACATTGCATCTCTAACTAACTCAATTCTTACACTTGTGTCTTAGACAATTAAATTTTTATTGTTCGTTTGAATTTAAAACTTGTATTTTGGGTTGGATATATTAACAAAAAAGTTATAAAAATACTTGGATAAGTTGTATGCTAGGAAAAAACACGTGTAAAAATAATACTAAAAAAATCTTGATTAAAGCACTTCGATGTTTAAATCAGTAAGATTGTAATAAAGAGAATATAAAGATCATAAGAATGGTCAGTGTGGCAAAAATTGTACCTGGAGTATGGAGAAACTATTAATTTAAAAATGATCGTGTCGGTCGTGAAGAGTCTGTATATTATCGGGTTCAAGTCGATATAGGACTGATTCAATATAATACGATTATAATTGACGAATTTTAGTCATTCTTGGTGTTATTGAGAAGTTTGGGGGATTTTTCTGTAATTTTAGGCTATTTAGGCCCACATCAATTTTAATGGGAAGAAACTAAACACGAGGAAAATTTAAATTATACCAAAGTTGAGTAACGTGGGAGGGAAATATTTCTAAACTTCCCAGCAGGAGTTGGGAGTATTTGAACAATTTAATCATCAACATCTTATTTCTTCATGAACATTAGATATGCATTTTGAGAAATGAGACAACAATAAGAAAAGTACAAAAACCGCAAAAAGCCTTTAAGTACTACTTTCACAAAAAATTCTAATTCAATTCGAGTTTAAATCAATTATATGACAGACGCAATACACTTATGGTGTGATTGGTGTATAGTTCATAAAAAATGACAAATCACATGATAAGTGTATTGCACTTTCTTTGTGATTGGTTTGATTTGACTTAGAACTTAATTTGGATAAGTATATTCCTTACTTCACTTTTTTTTTTGACTGAAAAATAATTTATCAAACATAATATTCTAAGGTTTTTCCAAGTCAAAGGTTAAAAAGTAAATTTTTAAATAAAACACTTCCAAACACTTTTCGGGGTAACTTTTGCAAGAGTTAAAGTTTACTTGGATGTGGGGGTTGCACTTGGACCTTGATATTGACAAAAAAATCCTCCGAAAATCATTTTAATTGCTTAAATGGCACTGGATTCACGCACTCTAAGTTGGGGTTGATTGCATTGAAACCTGATAATGAATTAAACCTAATAATATACTTGATTTTCATAACAGTCATATTAAAATTAGTTAATCGTTCATGGCAAATCATACAACTCGACTACCCTATAAATATACAACTTCCAAAAGTTATGTACACTCTTAATACGACTTTAATCTACTCTGAAACTTTATCGCGTTTTCATCTTACCGACTTAAATTCACAACTCTAGCTTTTTGGTATTGTTCCTCTGAGATTTGCTATAATTATAAATACTGAATCGTTATTTGGAAAATAACAAATACTTTTCTAAAATTAAAGGTTGTCTAGCAAATACCCCCCTACAGTGAGATTGTCACGAAGGGGTATTTGTTAAACGGTTGTTAATTATATGAAATATTTATAATTTTTAAAATAAAAAAAAATATTTATAATTACAAAAAATCTAAAAAGAGCCCGTTGTAATTCGCGTTTAAAAAAACCTAATCCCATCTCGGATCTGAGATTAGACACAAAAACCCTAGGGCAAAAAGAGTAAAAATTTGAAACATAAGGGAATAATAAATGTAGAGAAGTGGAAACATTGCATTTATGAGATAATGTAGAATGAATTGTTTGAGCATGGCCTTTGTACGTACTGCTGCCCACTATATATATGTTGCAAAATAGTATTATTATTTGTGACTGGCAGTAGTACTAGAAAGGAATAAAAAACACAAGTACTTTGGGAAGCTGTAGTGCTTCTAATTTTGATTTTCAAACAAATGCCTTGCAACATATATACCACTATTTTTCTTCCTTTTTCTCTTATCAATTATTCTTTCTTATATGTCTCCTTCTCCACCAACTTCAAATATTAACCAAACTCTAAATTTTACTTCAACATTTTAGGTCTAATTAATGCAACTAACAAATTGTTGGTTCAATAATAAACAAGCGCCAATTTGTCTGCGATCAGGGTTCGAAATCTTATAATCATATATTTTTTTAAATGATTTAATTTTTTCGTTTGTGAAAACCCGAAAAGAAAAATAAACAAATGAAGGGCATTATAGGATTCGGTAGCTACAGCAATAACTCCTAAAATAAGGGGTATATTTATAATTATCTAATAATTAATTTAAATGATATTTTAGTTTTCAGCAACGTAATTTAATGATATATTATATTGATACTCTCTGAGATTATGTCTAATTATACACATAACCCGTGTTTTGTAAAATTACAAGTACACTGATTACAAGATAGTGCCTTTTCAACTCTCTCAAAATAATTGAAGTTGTAGTTGTAATTACACGTACACCCTCTATTTAGTGATTATAATTTTTTACAAACACCCTCTGGATCAGAGTACATTACTGCAACAAGCCTTTAAAGGTATATATGTAATTTCACAAAAAAAATAGAGAGTATTTATGTAATTAGATCAATACAACCTCAAAGGATGTTTGTGTAATTTACGTACCCTTAATTATATTTTGTGTTGAAATCAATGTATCATTTCAAGAATGATTTTGAATTTATAAGCTTCTCAAAACATCTCAGAAGATGTTTCAAAAATTATTGCCAAATTTTTTCTTTAAGAGCATATTTGATCTTAAAATAAAATGAAAATTTCTCAAATAACATGGGGTATCCGTAATGATACCAAATCTTTCTGGGAATTCGTTTGTTGTAGTTTATCGTTTTTTTTTTTTATCCAAAAATGATATACATACATACATACATACACAATATTAAGACATTGTACATTAGAGTTACATCGTAATATTCGAAGTAGTCGATATTCATGATATTATAACCACTGTAATTATAATAACTTAATTAATAATAAATAATAAACCAGGTACGTACTTAGTGTGTGCGAACTAATAGGAGAAATTATTGAGGGTGTCTGCTGTGAGGGACCATCGGAATTCGCATGATAATGAGCCCCTTAGCCCACTTCCCCTCTCTAATCATTTCTTGGCTAACATCACATGAAATCTCGCAAAACTATGTTGATTGAATTTCCAATCAACACTTTTTACCTTACCTCAGCATCAGCCTTTTCCTAATACCAAATTAGTAAAAAATGTAGTCATATTCAGTAACCATAATTTTGTGATTAATTAATATATTCTTCAAAAATTGAAGAGTTTTGCTAAAATCTTAAAAAAAACCCATTTAAAAGATCTTACGAGATCGATGTTAGAATTTATTTTAAAGATTATAAGAGTTATAAAATGTTAGTAACGATACATTTTGTAATTAACTTGAACGAATTTGTTGAAATCGTGAGTAATTCTGTAATATTTTTTTAAAGAGTATAAGTTTTTAACGTCTTACATTTAAAGAATACAACGTTGCGAATGAATTATGCTGTCTGAAAAATACAGCAGAAGCAGTAAATGATCATAAATATAGAATGATGGCAAAAATGAGAGAGAGAGTGAAAAATGAATGTGAAAGTGAATGATAATTGGGATGACGTTAGGGTGAGGAGAAAAGGCAAACATCAAATTAAAGACATATATTGAAATGATTGTGGGAATGGGGAGAAGATGTGTAATAATTTGAAATGAATGATGATGCATGAAATTTGGTTGGATATTTATTTATGAAGATGGTGTGGTCAATATGCCACAATCCTTTTATTTTCATCCATATATACACCACGTTTATAAAAATAAGGGAAAAATGCATGTCATCCCTTTTGATATACGAAATGTGTAAAATACTTCTGTATATTAAAAAAATATTAAATTATCCTCTTGTATTTTAAAAATAAACTAATTTACCTCTAATTCTAAAAGTAACCTACACACGTTTTAAATGCGATTTTAATTAAAATTTAAGAATAAAATATTATTTTATATTTAAATATAATATATATTTATTTAAAAAATAAAAAACCCAGATTTTTATTTCTTAATTTTTTTTGTGTACAAAAGAGAGATTGACATTAAAGTGGTAGCGACATAGATTTTGATCAATTAATGTGTATATGTAAAATATAATAAAATAAAATATAAACATGCTGACGTGTATAAATGAAATGCAATATAAAAGAAAACTCTTTTGGAGAAATTTTGGGCCCATAAGCCTTTTCTTTTGAAGGCTTCAGCCCATAACGCTCTCATTAGTTTTGGCCCATTTATCGTGTGGGCTTTTTGCATATATATTAGCCCATACGAGAGGGATATTTCCAATAAATTTGACCGTTGGCTCTCAACCGCCCTTTTATATACAAAAACTGGAAAAAGTTGCGCACAATCACATTTCAGAACTCAATTTCTGTAGCCGTTGGGAAATCGAAGAAGAGGAGGGGAAAGGAGAGGATAATCTTCCGAGGATAAGCGAGAAATTTTTCACTGAATTGAAGGAGAACGTCTGTCAACAAAAATTTCTGGAGTTTTCGCTATTAAATCCTGCAGCTTTTCTGAGTAATTTCCAAGGTAAGTTCCCGTTATGGCGCAGGGGAAGCTGTGTGGATGCCTGTTTACGTGTGTGAATTTGCGTGTATTATAATGTTTGGCCATGATTTATTGTTTCTTTTTCGTTATTCAATTGCTTTGTTGGAGTGGTTCTCGGGGATGCGGGTGTTTTGGTTCTTCAATTTAGGGACAAAGATGATTGTTTGAGAAGTTTAAGTTCGACTTTTTTTCTGAGGTTGGAATTTAAGTTTAGATGTATGAATTTGATATGAACCCTGGGTTCTTTTATTTATTTTTTTTTTTTGGGTTAAGAATGTTGTAAAGGTTGTTTGCTCTGATTTTTGTGGGAATAATGTGACTGATTCAATGTATCAATGTCTGTCGGTGATTTTGTTTCTTGGTTTGTCCCCCTTCTATCTTTGATCAGGTCTCCTTTGCTGTTTTGATTTAAATTATAGTTGAGAGTTTCAAAATTTTGAGAAGTGCAAAGGGTTTGCATTTCTTGAGTTATTAGTGATCAAATTTTAGTGTATATATTCTGTATCTCATGTGCCTTGCTGAATGCCAAATGAGTCATTGGTATGCAAAATGGGTTTAATCCCATCACATTTCACTCGCCACTCTTTTGCTAGCGTTCTTGGTGGAAGGAGACATTCTTGTTTCTTGGTTTATTTCACTGTTTGTTGCTAATACCAACATACTCTATTAATTTTTGAAGGAAAGTTTCTGTGAAAGAAGCACGCATGGCAACCCCGGCTCATCGCCTGATCCAAGATCAGAACTTGAATTTACTCTACGATGGTAACTTTCACCTCTATAGCTAACAGTCACTTGAAGAGATTTTCTGGTTAGATCATCTGCATATGTTATCTAATCTCATGTGTTGATACCTTATATAGGCGCTACTCCTGTGGGAAAGCCTACTGTAATCAAAACGGGTAGGAAAGGAGGACCTACGGGAAGGAAGGCTCTGAATGACATATCAAACTCAAGAAAGCCTTCTGAAATTCAGTCAAAGAAGAAAGACAATTCCGCGAATATAATATCTATCGAGACGGATTCCAGTGATGCTAAAGCAAGATTACCGAAGGTGGTAAATGAGAAAGGAAAAGTTGCAGGTAGGAAAGCACTCACTGACGTCACAAACTCAGTTAAGCCACTGGCACAGTCAAGGGCTGGCCAAAAGTTGAACGCTGTTGCAGAAGACAAAGCACGTAGTTCTCTGGTGGAGACGTTTCTTCACAATCATCAAGAATGCATCAAAGCTCGGATGAAATCTGTTGACATGGACTGCTTTCTGAAGTCAGTAGGACTAAATAATGGTAATTATAGTCGTCTCTTGATTGATAATAATCAGCTTCGTCTTGATATTAAGTTCTGTCTGGATAATTAGTTTGCACTGCCTGCTTATCAGATATGCCAGTGCTGCTATCCGCTAAGGGGGGACTTCAGTCATCAGCAAAGAAGGTAAAGCTTTTGCATTATCTTTTATCGTAATTATTTACTAAGTTTTATGAGTACAAACAAAACTAATTGTTCATATATCATCAGGTGGAGCGTAATATGAAGCATTTGGAAATGGAAGAGATTCCGGAGCAGCTCTTGGAATCCAAGCTCTCGGGCTACCATTCACCTGCCTTTCGATCTCCTCGATCACCAAAGCCACCATACGTTAACTGGGACCATGGCAATTTTTCTGATCTGATAATGATTGAGACACCTAAACTATTGTACCCTTGAAGTTCCTACGATCTCGTGATTGTGATAATTAGAAGCTCAAGATTATCTGATGATAATCTCCTAGGACGAAGATTTGTTGGTAATCTGTCAACTAAATTGCCGTATGTTTGTAATCCGTAAGCAGTGGTCTCATGATTCCTGCAAAAACAGGGTTATGTAATCTGATGATTCTCTATTTAATCTGGTATCTAGAAATGATATGTCTCAAGAAATCAATAGATTTTAGACAGTTTAAGGGAAGGTCAACAAGAACTACTCAAACTCATCTCTATCATTTTGGGCGTAATCAGCCCAAATCTCTACTGGAAGGAAATGTATGTAATGCTTTTGTTCTTTAGATAAGTGGCTTTACTTTTGTGGTCAACAACAATAAATGTGAACGTATACGAAATACGGAAATGAAAATCCTAATGTAATGGGGGGGGCAATAAATAATTATAAACTATGTAATAATACTATATTATATATATATATATATATTATAACAATCAATAAACGAGGCAAGTCAGAGTTAGAGAGAGTTGACCAAAGAATAAGTAATAGTAGAAAAAGTAAAAACAATGGTGTTGGCTTGGGAGTTGACATTTGAACAATTCATCTCCCTCTGCTTCAATTTTGTAGTTGTCCCCTCGTCGGCCGCTCATCGCCTCCCTTCTTATATTCTTTACATTGAACTCAAGAATTTTGTATGACTTCACATCCACTGTTCTCCCAACTACTCCTCCAAATCATCTCCTCCTCCCCGTTTCCCTTAGCTCCAACATTATAATTAAGAATCTGCAATTCATCACCTGCCGATTTTGTTCATGCATCTCACTTATACATAAGGGTGGCCAATTTTGTTGTCGGGATAGCAAAGCGATGTCGGCAGGCGACGCCAGGGGCAACGTCGACACTGCTTATGCCATCGACAACTTGCAGACTGAAGGCTTTAATGGCTTGACTTCGCAAGTGCCTGCCGGCTTCTCTACACCTAATTACATATTTCTCTCCCGCAAGGTTTCTTTCATGTCTCTCATCTATATTTCTTGTGACACATGATTTACTTATATTTGATGCATCATCATTACATATAAGTTGCATTATTCATGTTTGTGTAGGTTGGTGCAGAGTTCGTCGGAACGTTCATTCTCATATTTGCAGCCGCAGCAGGGCCAATAGTAAACCGAAAGTACGACGGAGCAGAAACCCTGATAGGGAACGCAGCATGCTCGGGGCTGGCTGTGACGATAGTCGTCCTGTCGACGGGCCACATCTCTGGCGCCCATCTCAACCCCTCCGTCACCATAGCATTTGCAGCGCTCCGCCACTTTCCCTGGCTGCAAGTACCAGGTTACATCGCCGCCCAGGTGTCAACTTCCCTCTGCGCATCATCTGCCCTCAAAGCCCTGTTCCCGCCTTTCATCTCAGCTGCCGTCACTGTTCCTTCCGTCGGCACTAGCCGCGCTTTTGCCCTCGAGTTCCTCATTACCTTTAGTTTGCTCTGTCATAACTGCAGTCGCCACTGATACTCGTGCTGTGAGTCATCAGCTTTCAGCTCAGATCTTCTATTACAAATTAGTTCTTAATTAGTATCCAAAGAAACATTTTATACACGTAGTACGATTCTTGAACTTGAAAAACTACGTTTCCCAGGTCGGAGAACTAGCGGGTATAGCAATCGGAGCTACTCTTATGCTAAACATTCTTGTCGCTGGTAAGTAGTATACTAAAATTGCACCAGTTAATGAATCATTGTCGACTTAACTCATCGATGATCAGCTGCTGTTGGTTCAGACCATCTACTGGTGCTTCAATGAATCCAGCGCGAACTATTGTGCCAGCAGTTGCAGCAGGAAACTACAAGTCAATATGGGTATATCTGGTGGCGCCTACACTCGCATCCCTCACCGGAACAGCAATATACGGGCTGGTAAAACTCCGACCAGACGATGAAGGCCGCACCAAGGGAGGTGGCGGAGATTCCGGACCCAGAAATCAGCCTACATCATCAGCTCAAGTCTGAAGAATTATGGTTAATTTCATATAAATTGTTAGTGTTTGACAGCATTTATTACCTCGAATCAATCATATAAATTGTTAGTATTTGACACAAGCATCATATACAACATATGTGTTACAATAGATATGTATTGTTGCCCGAGTAAGAACTCACAAAGACAGAATGGACTTTTTGCGACCAAGCAAAATTCAAAGAAGATCACGTGTATTTAAATTCATCAAGCTAATTACTGAAACACCCACTGTAATAAAAAAATAAACCTATGTTAGAAAATAAAATTGTCTTTTCGTGCAAACCATAATAAATGCATCCATTAGTATAAATACACCCATGTTGGAATACATTCAAATTTGTTTAATCGACTACTAAGAAGTATTATCATTACATTTTGTATCGCTTTTTTTCATCGTAACGGTGTAAATAATTTAAATGCAAACAAGAATTATCTAAATAATTACCTTTTCGAATTGATAAAATGTGTAGTGCATAATAGAATAATGGAATTAGGCACATTCCACAAAAAGGAGGGCCACATTATAAATTAAACTTTAATTAACTGAAGATTTTAATTCATAATTAATGCAGTGGTGGTTGGTCTACGAAAAATGTAGGGATAGATACGTTGTAGGTGGCATTTTCGTCATGCCACCCAAATTCACGAGGGTAATTTAGTCCAAACAGCCACCACAAATACGTGGTGAAATCACTCCATAGCTCGTCATCTGTTCTTACAGAGCAGCCTAAGAAAAAGACGAAATCCTTGATAGAAGAGGAGGAAAACAATCCTACACTCTTAATTCTTACCTTGGAAATCATCGGGCGCCAGTTCGCTGTTCCAATTTTGACGATCCGACCACCATCATTCGCCGTTTGTTAATCTAATTAGCGAACGGCACGGCCGAGCATTTTCCCGGGGTTTTTGGTGGACCGCTGTTTGGTGATAGTAATGGGAATCGGAGCAGGGGAAGGTGGTTGAATCTAAGGGTTTGAATTAGTTTTTTGTTTGTTCTTTTTCTTCGAGGATATCCTGTTAGCTGGATTTTGTGAGAGTTGAACGTCAAAGGAGGAAAATGGATGATCTGATTCTCTACCATTGATTTTGCTGCGTTTTGAGGTATTTAAATTGAAAAGACAGTTCTTTTTCCTGTTTCTTTCCTTTCCTTTTTTTTTTTTTCGGTTGTTCTTTTGTGATAATATAAGTTTGGTATATTTGTTGGTTGTTTTTGTCCTGTTATCATCGGAGGAGGATGAACTCTTGTCTTTGAATTTGAGGTTTGGCGCTAAATTTGATTTTCTGGATCTGTGGTTTCAGAAGAAACCCTAGGGTTTTGTTCTATATTATGTTTTTTCGATTAATATCTTCAGTTCTGGATAATAAGAGAACATCAACGAATCGCAAAAGCCTTTCCATTTTGAATTTGTATATGAAGAATTTCGCGCGACAAAGTTTTGGCTCAATTATATTTTATATGGTTCTACTAAATTGGTAGTAGATTGTTGTTGATTTAATAGTAATCTTTTTTCCTTTATTGAGTGGGTTGCATTAGGTTGTTTTGGGGGAAAGGGTATTGCGAAGTTATTAAAAATTTGAGGGTGATTTACCTGGAACTGCATGCTAATGGTTTGAATATTCATTTGTTGATTGTAGTTTGAAGAAGTTTTGTGGGATGGAGACAAATAGATGTGATGTTAATCACTTGGATGCTGATGCCCTTTTGCCACCCCGAAAGCGGCTTTTGGCTGGATTGAGGAGACAAAGTTCTGATGTTAATTCCTCTGCACTATCCACTTCCCGTAGTGCTGAGAGCGAATATGATACCCATCGTAATAATCTATTAAGGTCCCTGTTGAGTAACACTAATCTTTCAAATGAGGAGATTGTTGAAGCCTCTAGATGTGCTGCCATGGAAGCTGCAAAGTTTGCAGAGGCTGCAAGGGCTGTTGCTGAACAGAAGGCTGCTAAAGCAGCAAAGGCAATGGCCGCTGCCAAGAGTGCCTTGGATCTTGTTGCCACTCTTGAGGAGGCTGCCAGCAAAGAAAAATGTCCAAAAGTGAATAAGATGAAGAAGCATGTACCTGTTGAAGCATTGTACAATAAAAACAAAGGAAAAACTAACTGTAGAACAGATCAAGAATTGGCTCGCAAGTTGCATCAGTCCATCAATAGTTCCCCAAGAATTTTGAAGAACACATCAGGTTCTGATTCAAAGAATCACAAGCGTACGAGGCTGAAAACTTCAGCTTCTTCCCGGAGAACTAGTATTTGCAGTGGAATTCCACCTGGGGAAGGGAATCGACCTTCCATCAACACAAGCAATGGCTATTGTGTAGTAGAGGTAGATACTGAAGGTCCAGTAAAGGTGATAGACACTATTATGGTAGATTTGAACACAATAAATCCTGACAGAGATGATGACATAAGGTTGGAGAACGGGGAAGGATGGCAACCCAGTAAAACTGATCAACTGAAGTTGCAAAATGGTGAAGTGGGGGTTCCATCAAAGGATAAGTCTCCTGAATCCTTGGATAGTTTTGGTAAAAAGAGGGGTAGAATTAAGCAGAAAAAATTGCCCTTGAGCATTTGTAGTTTCAGAAATCAAACCATCCCCAAGGAGGAGCTGAAATCTCAAGGCATGCCACAGTCTAAAGACAATGGCAGCAAAACTGCAGCGAGCAATCAGCCAGTGTTTCCCGTGGCGACGTCTGGAAATAGTTTAATGCCTATTGAGAGGACACCAATGTGGAAGTGCCAAGCATTCAAAGCACCTGCTTGTTTTACGCAAAATAAAGTCATGCAGTCATGATTTTCATAGTTTTGCCTAAATAACTGGAGCCTATCATGATAAGAGCCATGGCCAATTAGTTCAGTTGTGGTTTTTTTGGTATTAGATAAGGCCTTTTTTTGGTACTCTTTTCTGCATGTGAGTTCACTCTTATGAACATTAATGTATATCACTGACTGATTGCTTTGATATGTCTGTTGCAAGTCAAGGGTATTGCTGCCATTCAGGAACCTAAGGTAGAACAAGAAACAGGGTCAGTCACTATGTGCATTATGCCCCCAAATAATTGATGCCAAATCTTGGAATCCCCAATGCGTCAGGAAGGAAGAATGCTGATTTTTTTTTTTGTTGGCAATGCTCTTGCAGTTCTCAAGAATCTTACAGGTCATGTATAATCCATATTCTCTTGATCAAAATCATACTGGCTTATAGATGCTACGTTAAGAATATCTGTGATCATTGTGTCTTTCTTCCTTTTGGTGCACAATTCTTGTGCGTATCAACAGTCTTTTTGATGTGGACCAAAAAAGCTGGCTTGTACTTGCTATATTGCACCTTCAAGGAGTGTGAGTAAAGGTGGATTTGTCCGAAGCCTGTACATCATGTGGAAATTTTTTATTCAAAGTAGGTTTGGTCGAACCAAATTAATTACCAGAATATATCAATCAAACAATAAGTATACTCAATTTATCATATAATTAGTTCAAATTTGATCAAACTTGATTTGAATTAGAATTTCCTCACATTATGGTTGACACGCTTTTTATTTTATAAAAATAAAAAATATATGATAATCATTTAAATATTCAATGCAGAAAACACCAAGTGTTTATGGTAAACGGCTCCTTTTATCTTGCCAATTCGCCATTATTAAATAGTTTATGTATTAATTTACTATTATGCCCTTACCTAGAAATAGGGCCCATCACTTTTTGTATTATTCTTTACATTGATGATGAAACCATCTCATCTCCATCTGTGGAAATGTAGGGCAAAGAGGAAATTGTCTGAAAAAATCAGCCTCCACCCAAATTTTAACTGCAAGTTTTCCTTGTATTATTAGACTTGAGAATCTTGAGAGGACAACAGAGTTGTTGAATTCTTGGCGCACCACTTAATTTGGCAGTGTGTCCTAAATTGGTGATAGAATCAGACATCTTGGGCAATTGGTCAACTGGGCTGGGCTTTCAATTATCTTGTTGGTGGTGCTGGACTTTTGCCCTTTGGACATCTTTGATCTTCCTGCCTTTTAAGGTAGTCGGTTATGATATGGAAATTTTATATGCTGAGGGGAATACTTGATAAGGCTATAAAACAAAACCTATACTTGATGCTCAGAATCTTGCAATGTAAAACAGGACACAGCCAGAAGGCCCACAAACACAAGCAACAAACTTGTGCAGAATATCTGCATAGGGTTGGTTGAATAAGATCTTGAGTTCGAGTTTTGCAAATGTATGAGAAAATATGAGTAATTGTAACCTCAAAAGTCTCCTTTTCTTGCAAATATGTCTTTTTAAGTACAAAATTATAAGACTTACATGTAGTTAGAGCAAAAAATACTTCACATGAAGAATACCGACACAAAGCATCAAGTTAGAGGTTTTTAATTTCCTTAATTTGGATTTGATGCGGGCTGAATTGAATTATTTAAGTTTTAATACAAACTTCATGTCTTAGTGATTAAACTCTCTCAACCCTTAAGGAGAGGAAGCCTCGTATATCTTCGTCTCGTATTATGGTAGGCCCATTTCGTGAATTATCAATGCTGCCTACTTCTTACTTCTTTAATATCATATGAACTTTGTATTTTTTCCTCGTAGGAAAAAGCTCGTATTACTTTTGGAAAAGCGAAAAAGACGCGTATTTTCTTTTATAGATTGCAGTGTGTATCGCTCTCTACCTCGTATTACCTCTTTATACATTTCAAAATCAAAGAAGAACTTATTGCAAATACTTTCCCACATCACTTTTGTTTCGGATTTCAACTCAAAATATATAAATTTTTGCATACACTCCACGACTCACTACAATAAAGCCTATTTATAAATTCAAGGTAAAACAAGTTCTTCGAGCATCAAACTATTATACATTTCTACAATGTTTGGATTCTCCAGTTTTCATTGATCAGCTTGGTATCGAAAACTATAACCTCATTCTACATAGTTTCTTGTAATAAATCCGCAAATTGGGGTTTATTAATTTGATTTATTTAGAGTTAAAGACTTTAGGTATTATCAAGACTTTTATGCTACACTCTTAAACTTACAAGAAGTGACATGTGGGCTCCTCAATCTCATCTACTTTCCATGTTAATTCAAAAAGAAAAAGAAAAACAAGATTTGCATATTTTTAGGGGTACTGATAAATGATAGGGTTAAATACACATACATCCTTTGAAGATGTAAAATTATACTTCCATTCAAAAAAGTTTTAAAATTATATTTACATTTTTTCTAAAAGTTCACTGTTTACACGTGACTCCCTTTCATTAGTGTTTGAATGAAAAGTATTGACTTAGCAAAATAATTACATAAATTTATAATTTTACCCCTCATTTAATATTCTCATATAATAATTTGTACTTACAAGAAAAAAAATCATAATGATATTAACCTCATTCCACGTACACACACATAGACACACACACACACATACATATATGTATATATATGAATTGCAATAATATTAACCTCACTCCATATACATACACACCTACATATATCTATATGTGTGTAAGTACACAAATATACGTGAAAAATTGAAAACTTATGCATTTTTTTTTGTTAGCATTAGCATTCCTCGTCCAAATTTTAACGGAAGGGTGTTAGGTATAAATGAAGAATTTTTCACGGGTATGTAAGTACAATTTTAATTTTATTTGAGAAAAAGTGTAATGTTGTACTGTTATAAGGGTTTAAGTGTAATTAACCCTAAAATATATATCGGTTGAACTAGATCTGAAAAATTATTATAGGGATGATGATACCGCCCTCCGCTAAAGTTCGGGTAATTAAACGTAGACCCATTGTGGTTTTAAAAATTACATCTAATATTTATGAGGTTTACTTTCGTCTAACAAATAAGCCACTCGATTATTTAAAATTCATCGAATTTGTTGATATTATTAACAAATAAAAATGGATGAAAATCTATATTTAGTTTTGATTGACTTATTACTAACTTATTATAGGTAAAACAAATCTTTTTGTAACAACCAAACTATCCTTATATATTTCCCACATGTTAGTGCGTGATGAGGCATATCTTCACTATTATAAAGGTCATTTAGTTATACAAGATTTATTTGACTTGTAGTAAATCAGTAGTAAGTCAATTAAAAATAAATATCGAGATTAACATAATAATATCATGATAACATAAACTAAAATAAGATATACCAAAAACTACAAATTAATTGGTTTATAAAAATGAAACAATTAGGTTTGGAGAGGACATAGGTAGTTGGTCAGGTTAGCATAGCTGTCATTTAGATATGATTAGAGAGACATTAATGAATTAATACTAATTATGTATTTGGTTAAGTTGTAAGTGTAACTGCAACTCAATGATGAGATTTGAGATATATATAGAAAAAGGCCCTCCAAGTCCATCTACATCCAACATAAAAAAAGTCAACCTACCCAACTGCAAATTCATACACTTCCCCAATTGCTTATTTTATTACAATTGATTGCAACATGTCTTTCTTTGATCTAAACTACACTACTAAGAGGTAAACAACAATCTATGGATCTTAGACAACAAAAAACATAGAAAATATTATGGGTTTGGACTTTTTTATTGGGAGCAAAGCGCTCTCTTTGAATATGAGATCGATCGATAAGGGGAAGAATATATGGAATTTTAGATTCGTGGAACAAAAGCATAGATCTTTCTTATAGTCAGAATACAGTTGGTCGGATCTTGATTTATAGACAAGCATGCAGTCGTGTCTTCATAATCAATGCTCGTGTTGATATGTAGTTTGTTAGTACTTTTACAAACGATCTATGAATCTATAGGGTTTCTGCTAATTCATTATGTGAGTACTATATTTTTTAAGTATTTAATCAAACAGAAACTTATAATATGACGTGTATATGCAAATTATAATATACGATGAAATATCAACTTAAAATTGATATTTCAAACCTAAGCCAGATATATATTTAAAAATAAAATAAAAGTAGTGAAAAAGGGGAAAACATCACTAGCCCAATTTGGAAATTTGTATGAACATTTAGTATGAATAAAATCATATTATAGAAATAAAATTCAAATGGTATTTTAAGTTATAATCTAGCTGTTCACGAGTATGTTTGGATAAGTTTATTTAAAACATCTTGTAATCTCGTACATTTTAAAGATACAAAATCTTATGCTAAAAATAAATTTTTATAATGGTTCTGATAAAATAAGATGAAACAACTTATAAAATGCTAATAATCACAAATTTCAAATTAATTTAAAGGATTTAGTTATTTTATATATATATATATATATGTATATATTATGAAACACTTTATAACAACTTATATTGTATCTGACAAAATTTATGAATTCATCCAAACAGCCCCCCGATATTGTTGAGCACCTCATGCTGGGATTTTTTGTGTTTTCAATTTCCTAATTTTTTTTTTTGAAAAAAATGTTTTTTTTTTTTTTTTTGGTGGGGGGGGGGGGGAGAGGGGGGGGGGGGGGGGGGAGGAGGGGGTCTCCGTGGATTTAAAGCAAACGCGTTTTCGGGATGCAAAAATAAAATATAAAAATGAAGAAAAAGACAACAAGTTCTTGCGAAGCACCAAATGCTGATGCTGATGCTGCCTTTCTTTTGTATATTCCCTTCTGTTTTTATGGTTAAGGTATATATACCTTATTTTCTTTCCTTTCTTACTTGTACATTTTTATTTTTTCTTTTTAATTAAAACCATTAAATACATTATTATGTTAAACTATGATTTAACGAACAAGTATTATGATTCGTGTCCAAGATTATAGTGACCTCAACGGATAATTTAATCCGAATATGTATTTGGGACCTGGGAAAACAAGCAAATATTAGGCTTATTTGGGAGGCCTTCAACTAAAATTCTTTTATGCTTAAATTAATAAGAACGAGATCGAAGGAAAAATATTCAAGAATATTTTCTCAATAAATGACATATATTAGCTTTAAATGCCCCCGAAGTATTTTATAAGTGTCAAATGTTCGTACCTATATAGATCCACCATCCATGCATTAAATGATCAATGGTGGTGCTTCGAGTCATTGGGATGGGTCGGGTGCGACCTGATATGGGTAAGAATGCGCGGATCTTAGTCTTGTTTGGGCATTGAAATCCTATTGAGGGTATTTTTGTCTCGCACCCGATATGGGTAAGAATGCGCGGATCTTAGTCTTGTTTGGGCATTGAAATCCTATTGAGGGTATTTTTGTCTTTTTCAAGCATTTATTGCTGGATTTATGTGATATTTGTTGTGCCTAAATGATTTTTCTTATTTTTATAATTTTAATGTAGATGTATATTTGATGAACTCAAAAACTGGCGTTTTATTTCCTATTTGTGTGGATGGTCGTACCAATCCTAAATTATCCTTGAGATTCTGCATTAACAATCACAGCTATATCCTTTTAATTTTCAAGTCGGTGAGGATCTTTCCAAATAAAAAAAAAGTTTAAAACAGAAAACAAATTATGGCTAGCTTTGGATTGTTCGAATACTCATACTACTGGTCCATTTGGACAAGTCATATTGATATAACTTGTATCATTGTCTGTACAAATTCAATTTGCTTGTGACGTAATTGATTCGATCGGAGCCCAAATAAAAACTACACAAATTCTTGAATTGTTATGCATTTTCTTGACTTTCAGGGATATTTTGATGATTTTTTATACCCTGTATAAATATTTTTTTGATAAATTATTTGAAATTAAACATAAAAAACAATAACATCAAATATACTTGTCTTAAGTTATAGTACTTATTTTGTTTTTACGAAAAAATATATAAGACATAACAAAATTTGGACGCATTGCGTGCAAAGAGTAGTAGAGGATAGAATAATGAATCTTGGCCTAGGGGAAGTATATGTCCCGTTTAAATTTTATTTATTTATACTAATATTAAAAATAAAACGCAGATATCACTCATAAATGATGATTTGTGATATTATTATATTATTTTTTATTATATTAATAATACTCTTAAATTTAGTTTTTTCTTGAATTGTGATGTATTGATTTATTTATTTTATTCTCATTTATAATATATTTTAAAAAAATAATAATTATTTATTATATGCACGTAAAAATTACGTATCATACTCATAGCAAAAAAACAATAAATAAATAAAGGGAAAATGGTGGTACATTGTAGGGACAAGAACATGACATTAGCTTGTAATTGACTTCAAAGCTTCTCATTCATTTACTAATTATTATTTCTTCAAAAAACACAAAGTATTTCATACTCTACTACTTGCCAAACAATTAATAAATAAATATACTTATGGATATTTTTGTTTATGCTTATGAACATATATATATATATATATATTAAAAAATAGTCAGAAAATGGAACTTAGGTATAAGGATAATCTTAACTCAATAATGTAGATAATTTTTTTTTTTCCGATGAGAATTTATTGAAAAGGTAAGATTGACGGCTCAAAACTCAAAAGTTATGAGTTCGAATTTTATAAATGCAATCGCATATTTATTTTTATAATAATTTATTGTTCGTTTATGTTTCTTATACATTATTTTATTCAGAATTATTGTTGTATTCGACGAGCTTTTAGTATTTGTTGTATTATTTGATATATAAATTGTATGCATTAAAAAAATAAAAATCTAAAGTTGAGTTCAATTGAGCCATGATAAGTCATCAGATATATTATTAATTAATTCACATTAAAAAAATAACAATCATAAAGTAAGCAGAACTATATAAAGATATGATGTTTTGCAGATTCAATTAAACTAAAATTGAACTAATTTTCCATTTTTCATACACTAATTTAATAATTTAAAGACAAAGAAATAAAAGAAGAAAAGGGTGGGTGGTGGGTGGGTGTGGGGGATTTGGTGATAGCAATAGCATCTTGAAATCAGGACCACACATTCTTCATCTGGATCCTCACCATTTCCACATCACATACTCTCACCTTATCTGCATTATCTCATTCCTATTCTCTTATTCAAATCCAAATCATATGGACGCCCCAACCTTTTATTTTTTACTCTCTTATATATTTTCCTGTTTTAATATAATTTAAATAAAATAAAATGTGTTTTTTTATTCATTTTCTTTCTTACTTATACTTTTAAATTTAAGGGGAAAAACTTAACATATTTGGATATTTTATTTTATTTTTTCAAGAAATGTATGAAAAATTCCGTTAGGTTGCATTTGCATTTCAGAAAATGATTTCGTATTATAAAAATTTGATGAGGTTGAGATCTCACAATCAAGAGGTTGTGCGTTTGAGTTTTACAAATGTAGGTACTTAGTTTACTTTTAATGATATTATGTTGTCTTTTTGTTTACGATGAAGTTGTTTGCTGATTTAATAATATGTATTGCGTACTAGAATATTGTAATAATATGTTAATTGATTTAAAAATATCCATTCATTTTTTCTTAAAAAGAATTATCCAAATGTAAATAACTCGTTATGAGGTATTTAAAATTTATAATTCCATATCTATCAATTCAAATGCACAATTAATCTCTGCGTTGCCGCTGCCCCTTTCAAATAATGGTCTTTAATAAAATAAAATAGCTTATATGTTTCCTTGGTTTAATTTTAATATTTTTTCTAATGTCGTGTTTGTACCGATAGATTTAGATTTAATAATTTCAAATTCATAATAACGAATTCATCAAAATGTTTTGGATAAATTCATGCCATAAAGGATTTTAAATTATTGAGCTTTTATTTTAAACTATATTTTATGATGTTTTGATAAATTATAAATCTTCTTTATCTGAAATGATCTAAAATCTTTATTTTAAATCATCTCCTCGAATTTAAATTCTGATTTTAATTGTTTTTTCTTTTTGAGCTCATTAAAAATCCTAAATTTATATTTGCACATGTTTATCCAGTACGCACAGCTAATAATTATTAATAATTCAATGGCATCATGAGTTTTACAACTTGGGCAGCAGCCATTTCCTACTTCCTAGTCAAAATAATTGACATTTAGCACCAAAACAAAAATTAAATTTCAAAAGTCCCCTATTCTCTTATTTGTATACAATATATAATTACAAATTATGCAGACTACTTATAGAAAATATCAAACTCATCCAGATCACAACTCAAAATATTATTCAATTGAATTTTGATAATTATGTAAAGTGGGAATTAATGATCTATAATTAAATCACCAAAAAGAAAATTCTTGAAAAGATTTAGAACATATTAAAAATATGTGTAATTAGTAGTGAGCTCTAATTAAGAAAGTTGGGTCTCGTGACCACACTAATAATCAATATTTAAGAATTATCGGTATATATGACAATTATATATTAATTATTAGTATCAAAAAACTATATATAATCAATATTTATTATATTTAAAATAGAATAATATCCCACACACGTTGATAGATTTGAACTCCTGACCTTATAATTATATGGAATCTCAGCTTCCCCAAATGAGTTTGGACTCATCAACAATGTTTGGATAATTTTAATTGTAATTATTGATAAGTTATGCATATTTAATATTGATAATTAGTATTTACTAACAAAAAGTCGATTAAAATTTATCATGTAATTGTAAATGATTCACTATTTTTTTTTAAAAAAAGGGATGTAATTAACTTCAAAATCTAATTTTTATCATCTGTACATTAATGGATTATACTACAAATATTGGTAAATATTGTTTTATTTTATTACTTGTAATAAGTAAGAAAGATTAAATAAACAAATAGTAAAATAATTTGGTAGAAAAAATAATGGCTGGATCTGATTGGTGAGATGGGATGAAGTCATCGACGCCGCTAATGAGAGAGAGAGAGAGAGTGTTGACCGTAATTACCCGACAAAGCGGAAGTCGTTTCCGAACAGGGCTAGGGCATCAAGGGGTAGTTTAGTCACTTCTCTGAATAGTCGAGGGTACTTTTGTCATAGTGGCAAGCATAAATAGGAGGTGAGTGGGTCGGAATTACTCCTTCATAGCTCATAATCTTCGTTTCGCTTCGCTTCTCTTCTCTTATCAGAAAGCCGAACAAAATATTCCAGAAGCCTGAGATATCATCGGAAGGCCGTTAATCAACGGGGTTTGAAGATCCGAAGGGCATCTTTCACCGACGTTCCTGATCTAACTGACGTTGCGGAGGCGGCCGGACGGCGCATTCTTTATATTATTTGTGGAAATTAAGAGTTGTAGCAGAAGAAATTTGTCTCTGGACCTGAGGGTTTCAGTTGAGTTTTACATCTTCTGGGAGAGAACTTGTGATTGGCTCGGAGATTTGAGTTTTTGGAACATTGATACAGGTATATGAAACCCTAAGTTTTTTGATAACCTGCGTGATTTCTCTGTTAGTTGTTTTTGTGTTGTTCTCTTCACCGCCGTCAGAAATGGAAATCTCCCGAGATCAAGATCTGTGGTTTGGGGACAACCTTTCTAGGGTTTTCATCTTCCGGATTTGAGTTCACGATCCGTGGTTTCAAGATCTGAATCTGATTATTTTTAAAGGCAACGCTTCATTGACGAAGCAAATAAAGAGGCTAGTCGAGTTGATTTCGATTGGGGGATTTGTGTTGCACTATTCTGACTTTGAAGATCTGTTTTTTCACATCTTCTGCCGCGCCTTCCATGAATAAATTGATGGTTTCTGGTCAAGTGCGTATTCCAGTACATTGAAATCTGGAGTAGATCAAGATCTCGTTGTAGAGAATGATTTTATTTTGACCATTCCGAAACTATCCTCTTTAGATGGTCGTTGTTTACAGTGGTCTCCGATTAACCTGATGAAGGCTGCATGGAAAAGAGGCTACACATAGAAAGAATTAAACTCGGGCTTTTACTTTTCTTTCTTTAACTTTAGAGTGTCGTTGAGGATTTAATGGATGCGGAGATTGCCTCAAATTTCAACAAATTTGCTACGAGAATGTGGAATGTTTCCTATTCTTTTATATGTTTACAGCGCCTCTTAGATCCAAAACCTAGTAAATGCTGGTAGTTTCCTCATTTAAGTGTTGCTTGCAGATGAGTTAAACCTGCATTGGTCGATTAACTGGGTCTGTGCCGATGAGTAATGAAGACTCTCTAAAGCTAAAGCCCCATTAGATCCTTCCTCTTCTCATCATAACCATATGAAGAATGCAAGCTATCATTTATGAAGGGATCAGTGGCCATACAAACCCTTTAAGCCCATCTTTGTCCTGAGTTCTTATGATGCTACTTTTGATCTACAATGTATTTGCTTAAATGAAACAAGTCTCTCCTGTTTTGATTGCCTGCAATTATTGGCCTTAATTGAGGTAAATGATGAGAACTATTGTCGGAATACATTGATCTGGGGTAAAATTACAAGTATTTAAAGGATCTAGTGTTTAATCTTTTAGAAAAGATCAGATCTTATTTGTTACTCTTGAGGCCTTTGTTTCCAGTTCTGTCGTTGCCCCCTAATCTTTGCGAAATTTATGAATGTTAGATCTGTTCTTGTGTTTGGCAATCTTGGTGGCGATTCTCATTTAATTTTCCTCCTGCAGCTCATACCTGTGGATGCCAGAAGATCAAAGAAACTTCAACCGATGGTGAGAATATGTGATTGAAGTATTAAGTAATGCGTTCATACATGCTTTCTGTGTATAAGCCATTGGTGTTTCTAACTGGTATAATGTGAACCTCATGGCATAAATGGATGCTTATAAACAAATT